>NW_026869196.1:0-119260 GCF_020745735.1 Hemiscyllium ocellatum | reverse complement strand
TTTTCAATGCTCCTGGGATTCAGGATGGGACGCCCTTGATTTGAAGTGCTGTATGCCTAAGCTATCCATGACTTCATTAAACTGCTGAGGGGTAAAGTGAGACCCTTGGTCTGACTAAATCTCTCTGCGGAGCCCACAGCGAGTAAACAAAGCTACAAATCCTCTACCTCCCTTTTTGCTTAACACTCCAATATGGAATTGCCTCTGGAAATCTGGGAGACACATCCATTATGATCAGCAAATGTTGGTTTCCACTTTTACTTGAGAAAGGGGAGCTCCACAATTAATCAGAACCCACGTGAAAGGTTCTTCGAATGCAGGAATTGGCAACAAAGGTGCTGGTTTTTATTGCCTGTGACTTATCGACCATTTGGCATGTATGACATGTACAACAAAAATTAACCACGTCCTTGAGCATTCCAGGCCACTAGAAATGCTTCTGCACCTTAGCCTGAGTCTTCCATACACCTAGGTGACCACCTGCAGTTAGTTTGTGTGCTACCCGTAACATGGTATGCTACCAGTCAAGCGATCTAGTGCTTTTGGCCCATTTCCCTTCTGCACTAACCTACCGTTTTCCTCAACGTTCAGGATGTTCCTGCACCGTGACATCACACGGGGTGTCAGTTACCTGAACATCAACTCCTTTGTCTTCTTCTTCCGTTTTTCCTTCCTGTTGTAACTTATGACAGTAGGATGTTGTTACTACACAGTCTGGAAAATTCCTGGGTATATTCTTTTAACTCCTCAGTTCCCTGGTTTTCATTTGACTTCTCCACCATAAGAGGTCTCTCCCACTTTGAATCCTATTAAATCGTTCACAAGAACAAACTGTATTCCTGGACTGACACTCTGTCACTCACTCTCACTGTTACTTCCCCAATCCTGATTTGGCACTCCAATGTGATGTTTCTGTCCCCAACCTGGATTTCTGTCCCAATTCCACAAATTATCACGCTCTTGAGTAACATGTCAGAAAGAGTGAAAATCCTTCCATCTCTTGGTATTAGGGGCTGAGAGAAAGTGAGGACTGTAAATGGTGGAGATCAGAGTTGAAAAGTGTGGGGCTGGAAAAGCACAGCAGATCAGGCAGTATCTGGGAGGCAGGAAAGTTAACGTTTCAGGCACAAGTCCTTCATTAGATAAGTGGGGGGGGGTAAGAGAGGGGGAAGGGGGCTGAGAAATAAATGGGAGGGGTTGGGGTGGGGGTGGGCGTGGAGCTGGGTGGATGGTAGCTTGCAAGGCGATAAGTAGATGCTGGTGGGTGTGACGGTGATAGGTAGGGGAGGAGGGTGAAGTGGGTAAGTGTTAGGACAGCTGGACTCCTCAAACTATACAGCATCAACATCGACTTCACCAATTTCCAAATCTCCCTCCCACAACCTTATGCCAGATCCAAACTTTCAAATTAGCACCGCCCTCTTGAACTGTCTTAATTGTTCTCTGACATCTTCCTATCGCCCTCCAAGTGACCCTCCAGCTCCTACCCTCCTATTATCTTTCAGCCCCCTTGTCCCACTGTCACATTCCTGACGATGGGTTTATACCTGATACGTAGAATGTCCTGCTCTTCAGATGCTGCCTGATCTATTGTGCTTTTCTGGCACCTCACTTCTCAATTATTAGCGATAGAGCAAATCCCCTATCTCGGAAAATAATAATTTATCGTCCTCCCGCATCCCCCTCCCCCCACCTTCTGAGTAAACTTTATCCACAGAGGTGAATTCTTGATAGAGACCAGTCACTGACTCTGTACCTAGGCTGTGCCCTCTCCTACAGCTCGTTGGAGACTTGGGGTCTTCTTTAATAGTTTCACTATTGCCACTGGCTTAGCCTCTTCTACACATCTTTTCCCAAAGTGTCTTCCTTCAACCCCAGCACGGTGTGTCCCAGCTTACTGCAGTGAAAGCTCCTTTTCCCAGTGCCTTTCTTAAACCATCGGCACTGTAATTATATGTGTTTCACTCCCTAATAGTGAGAACACCATAGGCCTTTCACCTCCTTTCAACTCCTTTGGGCTTCTTTTTTCACCTATAGTAAAGTATCGTGCGCTACTGTTCGCTTTGTAATGTGTGATCTCCCCTTCTCCCAGTTTCTATCCTTCACAGGGTGAAACTCCTCCCAGAAGCTAAATTTCATCTCATGCACCAATGCATATTTACCTACCGGTTCAGCCACGCTTCTCACTTCTTGAAATTTCTATTCATTCACATGATTTTTTACCATCTCTGGAAGTGCGTCTTTAAACTCCTCCAGCAGAATAATCTCCCTTCGAGCCTCACAGGTCTTATCCATTTTTAAGGTCCACACTCGTCTACCAAAATGACTGTGTTTAATTCTTTCAAACTCAACATAAGCCTGACCTGGTTCCATCTCTATATTTCTGAACCTCTGCCTATATTCTTCTAGTACCAATTCATAACCAATCAAAATAGCCAGTCTGACATCTGACTAATCTCTTGACCCCTCATCTGGCAGTGCTGCAAATACCTTACTCCTGTGCCCACCGGCATGGTCTGAATGAGCGTTACCCACAATGTCACTGGACACACCATCTGCTGAGCCATTTTGTTTTTCAAATGAAATAAAAACAGATATTTACATTTTTCTCACCGAAATATGACAAGGTATTATCATAGCTGTATACATCCCTTCATCTCGATCCTGTTCATTTAACTTCCCAACTTCCGAAATTCAAATTATCTCTCTCTTTTCCTCTCTTACCAATTCCCTTTGTTCTCTCTCTGTTTCCGTCCCTATTTTCACCTTCTAACTCCAGTTGCCAGATTTGCAATTTAAGTTTCTTTCTAACCCTACTGCAGTTGCCTGTTTCTCTGACACACCAAAGTGCTTGACCATCTCCGTTACAATTTCAGCTTCCTTTTGTCCCTGGTTAAACCCAATTCCAACCTATTTGCTAATTATAAACATATTCCTTGCTCTGACTTTGTAAACTTCCTTGGCAAATTTGGGAACCTCTTTAGTAATGTTAAAAAAAACAATTCTTTCACTTTCACTTTAACCAACCACAAGTTAACAAAATTAAATGAATTTTCCTAACGGTTTTATGTGAAGATCCAGGTCACTAATTGCAATGTGTTGGAATCTGCTGGGACCTTTTGTACCACAAATCTGTTCAAGTCTGTCCAAGTCCGCAGCAAGGCCCCAAACTGTTATGACATCAATGTCAAACCCCTCTGTTAATTAAAACAACACACCCAGAAAAGCTCACCTCGCATCATAATCTGATAAAAGGTGGGTGACAAAGAACTCCTAAATTCCACTAATTAACGAAAAAATAATAATTTATATGTATGCAAGTTAGCTCACTGAGCATGAATATTTGTTTTCAGATGTTTCGTCACCATGATTAGGTGACATCATCAGTGAGAGTTTCCGCTGAAGCGCTGCTGGTTTGTCCTGTCTCTCTATTTATGGGTTTTCCTTCCCGAAGGTGGGTGATGTCATTTCCGGTTGTCTATTAGAAGAGAAGGTAGATAGGATCCAAATTGATGCATTTATTGATGGACTTCTGGTTAGAATGCCATTCTTCTGAGAACGTCCTTGCGTGTCTTCGTATGTGTGTGTGTTGTTCCAGTCAAAGTGATGCCCTCTCTGTCTGTATTATGGAATATAGTGATAATGGGTCATGTCTTTTGGTGGCCAGTTGGTGTTCATGTATCCTGGTAACATGACAACAGGACTATTACAATGGCAGAAAAATGATTTTGTATACATTGCTTAATCAATGTGTGTGTGCAGATATTTTTCATATGTGCACAACATATTCTAAATGAACAACGGAGACACAGTTATTGAAAATGATGCACATGATGTATAAAATTTATAAAACATTATTTGATGCTCATGTAATATGACATGTTCCCCTTCTCGCAATGTTCCATCCTTTTCTGGAATTGTCTACTCTAACTTCACATTCTTATCAGGTTGTGTGTTGTACATTCTTTCTTCTGGTGTCCCAACGTATTTCCGTTAATCCCCTTTCTACTGGGACTTCACTATATTGGCCTGCTGGGTGCTTTCCAAAGCTAGTGTCTGTCATATCATTGGAGAGAAAAAATTCTGGCATCAGACCCACCATTTGAACACATTACTCTGTTATAAATGCACTGTAGAAAGTACCACAGCACACAGGAATTGCCAAAACATTGAGGGATGTGCATCTATTACTTTCAATAACCGAGTTTACTCATTTTTCACATGTCCCCATCTATATCCTCTCTCTTTGTATCTAGTCAAAAATAATGCCAATTATTCTTTATGTCCCATCTCTCAAAAACCCTTATTTCGATTTATATCTATAGCTCTCTTCTTGATGTAATGTGATTATAATTGAGCAATATCACTACAAAGATATGAGGGAGAAGCTGGCTAAAGTTAATTGGAAGGGGAGCCAAGCAGGGAAGACCAGGGAGCTACAATGGCAGGAATTTATGTTGGATAATTCGGAGGATATCAGAAATTCTCCCAAAAAAGATGAATCATATTCATGGGAGGACAAGGCAGCCATGAGTGACAAGGCATCGAATCAAAAGAGGAAACATACAATGTGGTGAAGAGGATTGGGAATCTAGAGAATTCATTGGCTCTGAAACGACATCAGGCTGGCATCCCTGACACTGCAGAGTTCTTATTCATTGTCAGGGAGAGAAACAGACGGAAACACATTCACCTTAAACCCAGAAGATGGGATTACTCAAGGGAAAAGATTCAGGTGAATTTAACAATTGAATAAAATCAGTTAAATGTTCTGACGGAATGTGTCAGATTGGAAACATGACCTCAGCAGAATGAGAATATGAAAATGCAAGTATTTCCACATCAGAAACCAGAGTAGGTCACTGAGTACAGGGCTGATGGGTGAATGAGTCTCAATGTGAACTCGGGGATAGAGAGCAGAATTGCATTTCAGATATTGCGGCTCAAAACTGCATGTCCATGTAGTGCTGGAGAGCACAGCAGCACGAGAAGCAGAATACCATTCAAGCACCACCTTTTATATTTTACCCAGGGATAATCTCCTCAGTCTGCCATTACAATCAACACGATCTATATATCAGTAGTGACTGTGGGTGAACATGTCAGGGTCAGAACCACGTGAACCTAAACCTGCTTTTCGCATCAGAGAGAGGCAGGAGCTGGGAGGAAGTGAAGTCGGAACGCCAAGCCGGTCGGGAAGGTAAGTGATTGCTATTTAAGTGGAAGTGATTACGCCACAGTTGAAGAGGGTGAAGACATGACTGCCCAGCTGGTTCAGTTTGCTACGTTCTTGATGTGGGAGGTCAACGACTCTGGTGTGTCTGGCTTGTATTAGTGTGGAAAGTGTGTGCACGTTCAGCTACTGGCAGAGCGTATTGCAGCACTGATGAAAGAACTCGAGGACCTTAGGCTCATCCGAGAGAACGAGATCTTTCTGGACAAGACCTTCGGCGAGGTTATTACGCTAATCGTACCAGAAGAGAGCAGAGGAGAGCAGACAATGAGTAAGGCAGAGAGGAGACGGGTGCAAGAGACCCTGGGGGAAGTACCTGTCAGGAACAAGTTGAAACTTTTGGAAACAGTAGAAACAGATGACACTGCCAGTCCACGAGGCGGCCAGGTCTGTCAATCAAAAGTTGGCGTGGAGGCAGAGCAGAAGAGTCACACAGAGCCGTGGTAATAGGGGACTCCATAGTGAGAGGAACTGACCGGGGTTTTTGTGGCAGCAGACGGGACTTAAGAATGGTGTGTTGCCTTCCTGGTGCCAGGGTTAAAGACATCACAGAGTGCAGGAAATCCTCCAGGGCGAAGGTGAAGAGCCAGAGTTGGTGGTATATGTCGGCACAAATGATGTCGGGAAGAAGAGGAGGAACATACTACAGCGGGACTTAGGAGAACAAGGAAGAAGGCTGAAAAGCAGGACGTCCAAGGTGGTTATCTCCGGTTTGCTTCCAGTTCCTAGGGCTGGTGTGGCCAGAAACAGGGAGATAATGGACTTGAACGTGTGGCTGGGGAACTGCTGCAGGAAGCAAGGATTTAAATTCTTGGATCACTGGGGTATATTTTGTGGGAAGCATAAATTCTACAAGAGAGGCGATTTGCACCATCATAGGTTATGGGCCAGCATTCTGGCAGGCAGGTCTGCTACTGCAACTCAGCTATGTTTAAATTGAGTTGCGAGGGGGAAGGGGTGTGGGGAGGGGACAAACTGGATGTTTAAGAAGGAAATTGGAGGGAAAGTTAGAACAAGGGAAGTCAAGAAAGACAACTGTATCAATGAGGCAGGAAACTCAGAAAGAGATCATGCTGTAAGGTTGAGTGAAATAGGAGTTGATGGGAAGGGTCAGGGCAGTAACAAATTAAAAATACCATATATGAATGTATGAAGCATTAGAAATAAGATGGATGAGCTTGAGGCTCTTTTGGAAATTTACAGATACGGTATTGTGGGGATAACTGAGACGTGGCTTCAAGTGGACAGGGCCTGGGAAATTAATACTCAAGGCTACACGTGCTATTGTCAGGACAGAATGACGGGCAGAGGGGGTGGGGTGGCCATGTTGGTAAGGGATGATATGCAGTCCCTTGCACGGCGGGACATAGAATGAGGGGATGTAGAGTCAGTGTGGATAGAGCTCAGAAATACTAAGGGTAAAAATACCCTCTTGCGAGTTATCTACACGCCCCCAAACAGGAGTCTGGATGTCGGAAGTAAGTTAAATCAGGAGCTGAAATTGGCCTGTCGCAAATATGTTGCTAGAGTTGTTATAGGGGATATCAACATCAGGTAGACTGGGAGAATCAGGATGGTATTGCACCGCAAGAAAGAGACTTTATGGAGTGCCTCAGAGATGGATTCTTAGAACAGCTGGTGCTGGAGCCGACCTGGGAGAAGTTAATTCTGGATCTGGTATTGTGCAACGAACCAGAATTGGTCAGGGACCTCGAAGTGAAGAAGCCATTGTGAAGTAGTGACCATAATACAATCTGCAATTTGAGAGGGAGAGGGTACAGTCGGAAGTGATAATTTTTTCAGTTGAATAAAGGGAACTATGGAGCTATGAGGGAGGAGCAGGCCAAAGTTCAATGGTGCAATACCTTAGCAGGGATGACAGTGGAGGAACAATGGCGGATATTTCTGTGCATAATGCAGAAGTTGCAGGATCAGTTCATTCCAAAAAGGAAGAAAGATCCTAGGAGGAGGCATGGGTGGCTGTGGCTGACGAGGGAAGTTAAGAATCATATAAAGTTAAAAGAGAAAAAGTATAACATAGCAAAGATAAGTGGGAAAACGGGGGACTGGAAAGAACAACAGAGGATTAGCAAGAAGGAAATACGCAGAGAGAAAAAATGGTACGAATTTAAGATGGATAATCATATAAAGGAGGATAGTAAAAGTTTTTTTTAGGTATGTGAAAGGCAAAAAAATGGTTAAGACTAAAATTGTGCCCTTGAAGACAGAAACAGGGGAAATATTACGGGGAACAAAGAAATGGCAGAATAATTGAATTGGTACTTCAGATCTGTGTTCACTGGGGAAGACACAAGCAATCTCCCTGAGGTAACAGTAGCTGAAGAACCTGAACTGAAGGGAATTTATATTTGCCAGGAATTGGTGTTGCAGAGACTGTTAGGTCTGAAGGTTGATAAGTCCCCGGGGCCTGATGGTCTACATCCCAGGGTACTGAAGGAGGTGGCTCGAGAAATCGTGGATGCGTTGGTGATTATTTTCCAGAGATCGATAGATTCGGGATCAGTTCCTGCCGATTGGAGGGGGGCTAAGGTTGTGCCAGTTTTTAAGAAAGATGAGAGAGAGAAAGCAGGAAATTATAGATCAGTTAGTCTGACCTCAGTCGTGGGAAAGATGCTGGAGTCTACTATAAAGGATGAAATTACGACACATCTGGATAATAGTAACAGGATAAGTCAGAGTCAGCATGGATTTATGAAGGGGAAATCATGCTTGACTAATCTTCTGGAATTTTTTGAGGATGTAACTCTGAAGATGTACGAGGGAGATCCAGTAGATGTAGTGTACCTGGACTATAAGAAAGCTTTTGATAAAGTCCCGCATAGGAGGTTAGTGAGCACACTTAGGGCACATAGTATTGGGGGCAAAGTATTAACTTGGATTGAAAGTTGGTTGGCTGATAGGAAACAAAGAGTAGTGATAAACGGCTCCATTTCAGAATTTCAGGCAGTGACCAGTGGGGTCCCACAGGGATCAGAACTGGGACCGCAGCTTTTTATAATATATGTTAATGATATAGAAGATGGTATTAGCAATAACATTAGCAAATTTGCAGATGATACTCAGCTGGGTGGCAGGGTGAAATGTGATGAGGATATTAGGAGATTACAGGGTGACCTGGACAAGTTAGGTGAGTGGTCAGATGCATGGCAGGTGCAGTTTAATGTGAATAAATGGATGGTTATCCACTTTGGTGGCAAGAACAGGAAGGCAGATTACTATCTAACTGGAATCAATTTAGGCAGTACAGAAAGATCTGGGTGTTCTTGTACACCAGTCAATGAAGGTATGCATACAGGTTCAGCAGGTAGTGAAGAAGGCGAATAGCATGCTTGCCTTCATGTCAAGAGGGATTGAGTATAGAAGCAAAGAGGTTTTTCTGCAGCTGTACAGGGTCTTGGTGAGACCACACCTGGAGTACTGTGTGCAATTCTGGTCTCCAAATTTGGGAAAAGACATTCTGGCTATTGAGGGAGGGCAGCGTAGGTTGACGAGGTCAATTCCTGAGATGACGGGTTACCTTACACTGAAAGACTGGAGCGACTGGACTTTTTCCCCTTGAGTTTAGAAGACTGAGAGGGGATATGATGGAGACATATAAGGTTATTAAAGAATTGGACACTCTCGAGGCAGGAAACATGTTTCTGCTGATGGGTGAGTGCTGAACCAGAGGACACAGCTTAAAAATATGGGTAGACCATTTATGACAGAGATGAGGAGAAACTTCTTCACCCAGAGGGTAGTGGCTGTGTGGAATGCTCTGCCTCAGAGGGCAGTGGAGGCCCAGTCTTTGGATTCATTTAAGAAAGAGTTGGATAGAGCTCTCAAGGATTATGGAATCAAGGGTTATTGAGATAAGGCAGGAACAGGATATTGATTAAGGATGATCAGCCATGATCATATTGAATGGTGGTGCAGGCTCGAAGGGCGGAATAGCCTACACCCGCTCCTATTGTCTATTGTCTATTTATGCTAACCCATTAATGTTACCGCACTTGAGCAACTGATCTGATCAAAGCTCCGCAGTCCTGCCACATTCAGTCATAAATGGTGATGGACGATTAGCCAAATGGCTGGAGGAAAGGGATCCACAAACATCCCCATCCTAGATAATGGAACAGACCTACATATCAGTGTAAAAGACAAGGATGTAGTATTTGCGCCATCCTCAGCCAGAAGTGTTGAGTCGATGATCCACCTCACTCTCGCCATGATGCCCACAGAACCACCGTTGCCAGTGTTTAATCAATCTGATTCGCTGCCAAAGACATGAAGAAACAGCCGAACACACAGTAGATACGACAAAGGCAATGGGACCTGACCCCATTCCTGCGATCAAACTGAAGAATTGTGCTGCACAACAAGCCGTGTCCTTGGGGAAGCTGTTTCATTCCAGCTCCAACTCTCACATCTCCCTGGCAATGTGGAAAATTACACAGCTATGTCCGGTCCCCTAAGAGGAGAATAATTACAATCTGACCGATTACCATTCCCTCGGGACAGTCACGATAGTCAAGTTGGTGGGAGTTCTTTTTGACAGAGCTGTCAAGCAGCACAGAAATAACCAGCTCAGTGTTGTCTCTGATATGTCCCCATGTAGAGATGGGGCTGTTATGGAAATGTCATTGGATTACTAATCCAGATCAGGCTAATGGTCTGGCAGCGGGTGGATGTTTAAAATAATTAATAAAATATTAAGATGCAAAATCTGGTGTCAGTAATATGACCTTGAAACCAATATCGATTGCAAACACGAATTTGCTTCCCCAAGGACTTTCAGGAAGTGAATCTCCCGTGCTTTCCTGGTCTGTCCTAAACATGACTCCAGACACAGATATATGATAAACGTTTCAATGCTCTCTGAGTCGGCCAAGCAAAATAATCTATTGTTTCAAACTGCTCCAAGCTCTTAAAGGATAAAACCAGACAGAACACCCGGCACCAGCCTCGGTATCGGAAAAGGGAACGGTAAACACAATCCTGTTGATATTGCAGAGACGTTCTTCCTAACATCTGAGAGTTTGTGACAACTTTCCCACAGACTACACAGAAACACCGGTAAAGGAGGAGGTTGCAAAACACATTGAGCCTCACCCATTCTAGTTCATGTTCAAACATCTCCTCAATGCTCTTATCCCACACTATGAATATATCCATTAACGTGAGTAACCTTGGAGAGCTATAAAATAAGAAATGCAGTACTCCCTTTGGTCCATCAAGTTTGCTACCCAATTCAGCATAATGATGGCTGGCCCTTTATTTCCACACCGTACTCCTGCTCTCCCACCATCCCTTTCCTGTCTCTAAATCCTTATTTATACACAGTGTCTTGGCTACCAGGTGTGAGCGAATTCCCCAGGGTCACCAGTGCCTGAGTCCAGACATTTATTCTCATCTCAATGCAGAGTGTCCTGTCTGTATCTAATACTTTGGCCCCTTGTTTTAGACATACCAGTCAGGGGAATTATCATTCCTGCTTCCAATCTGTCTCACCCTGTCCGAGTGTTATATATGTTACTGAAATCTCCACTCATTTTCCTAAAGCCCATGGAATACAGGCCCAGTTGCCCCAAACTCTGCTCCCACAACAAGCCTGTCATCCCAGAGATCAGTCTGGCCATCCTTCACTGCATTCCCTCAATGTCAGGTTTGTCCTTTATTAGGTAAGGAGACCAAAACTGCACACAATACTGCACAATGTTCAAGATGTGGTCCCAACAAGGCCCTGTACAGCTGCAGTAAGAGACCCTTTTTGCTGGACTCAAATCCACCTGAAATGAAGGTCAATGCACCAGTTACCTTCCTAACTACTTTCTGTTCCTGCAATATTGTTTTCAGTGACTGGTGTACAGGGAGATCCAGATCATTTTCCATATTACAACTCCCCCCTTGGAGGGTCTGTGTACACTGGTCAACTGACCTCTTGGTTGAGACCTCACTGTGCAGCAGGGACCTTGGAGGGCCGCTCAGAAGGAAACAACAAAAAGGAGTATACATCGCTTTGTAGATCAACATGGTTCAAGCATAGGCTGCCAATCGCTTGTTCCCACCAAAGGGCCCACGGTCACCTCGACCCACCTTACTCTCCATCTGCAACGTATTTGCCCATTCACTCCACTTGTCTCAGTCACCTTGGAGTTTTTCTTACAACCTCCTCGCCCACTCACAATCCCACATCCTTTAGTGCTGTTAGCAGGCTGGGATTTCATACCCGCAACCAAATGCTCAATGCGTTTTGTGAACAGCGGGGCCCGAGCACCGATCCCTGCGATACCTCAGTAACCTTCCTGTGTTCATTTTATTTTTCTGATTTATTTATTTCGTGACTCTGGGTGTCACTGGCTGGGCCGGCATTTATTGCCCGTCCCTAGTCGCCCTTGAGAAGGTAGTGGTGAGCTGCCTTGTTGAATTGCTGCAGTCCACCTGTCCCACAATGCCATTTGGGAGGGAATCCCAGGATTCTGACCCAGTTGCAGTGAAGGGAAGGTGATATATTTCCAAATAAGGATGGTGAATGGCTTGGAAGGGAACTTGAAGATGGTGGTGTTCCCATACATCTGCTGCCCTTGTCCTTTTGGATAGACGTGGTCGTGAGTTGGGAAGAGGATGTCTGAGGATCTTTGGTGAACCATTTCAGTGCAAATTGTAAAACACTGCTGCTGCTGAGCGGTGATGGTGGAGTACTGTGGATGAAACGATACTCAAACTGGCTGTTATGTCCAGGATGGTATCAAGCTTCTTGAGTGTTGTTGGGTCTGCAATCATCCAGGAAAATAGGGAGTATTCTATCACACTTCTGACTTATGTATTGTAGATAATAGACAGGCTTTTGGAAGTCAGGATGTGAGTTACTCGCCGCAGTATTCCTTGCTTCTCACCTGCTCTTGTAGTTACTGTGTTTATGTGGGCGAGTCCAGTGAGTTTCTGAGCAATGATTATCCCCCAGGATTTTGATACTGGGGGATTCAGTGATGGTAGCACCATTGAATGCCAAGGGGCAGGTTAGATTGTATTTTTGTGGTGATGGTCACCGTCTGGCATTTGTGTAGCCTGAATATTACTTGCCACTTGTCAGCCTGGATACTGTCCAAACCTTGTCTCATTTGGACATGGATTACTTCAGTTCTGAGGAGCCACAAATGTTGCTGAACATTGTGATATCATTGGCGAACATCCCCACTTCTGACATTATAATAGAGGCAAGCCATTGATGAAGCAGACCTGAAGATGCTTCGGCCTAAGCCGCTGCTCTAGTGATTCCTACAGACTTGTCCTGGAGCTGAGTTGACTGACCTTCATCAGCCATGACCATCTTCCTACGTGTCAGGTATGATTCTAACGAGCAGGGAGTTTAACCTGGATACCCATTGATTCCAATTTTGCTAAGGTCACTTGATGCCACACTTGGTCGAAGGCAGCTTTGATTTAAAGCCCTGTCACTCTCACCCCACCTCTGGAATTCAGCGCTTTTGTCCAAGTTTGAGGGAATGAGATCAGAAGCTGAGCGGCTCTGGTATAGTCCAAACTGGCGTCATTGACCAGGGTATTGCTGAGCAGGTGCTGCTTGAAAGCACTAACACCTTCCATGATAGATAGTAGACTGATGGGGTGGTAATTGGCCGGATTGGATTTTTTCTGCTCTTTATGTATAGCAGATACTTGGGTACTTTTCCATACAATCGGATAAATGTCGTTGTTGTAACTGTATGGGAACTGCTTGGCTAGGGAATTGGCAAGTTCTATAGCACATGTTTTCAGTGCTATTGCCAGAATGTAGTCAGGGTATGTACCCTTTGAAGTATCCAGTGTCTACAACCGTTTCTGGATATTGCATGGATTAAATGGAATTGCTGATGACTGGTAACTGAATTACTGAGGACCACTGAAGGAGGCCAAGATGGATCATGCGCTCAGCATTTCTTACTGAAGATTGTTGAGTATGCATCAACCTTATCTTTTGCAATGAAGAGCTAGGATATTGCATCATTAATGATGGAGATATTTGTGGAATCTCCTTCTCCAATGACTTGTTTAATTGTCCCTATCATTTCTCCACGAGATGTGGAAGAACTGCAGAACTGAGATCTGATCCGTTGCTTTTGGGATCACATAGCTCTGTCTCTTACATACTGATTATGCTGTTTGGCCACATGTTATCCTGTTTGGTGGTTTCGTCAGGCTGTCACCTCATTTTCAGGAATGGCTGGTGCTGCTCCTGCACACTCCATTGAATCAGAGTCTATTCTCTGGCTTGATAGTAATTGTTGCAAGGGGGATATGCCAGGCCATGAGATTGTGCGGGAGTCCAATTCTGCTGCTATTGATGACTCACAACACCATATGAAAACCCAGGATTGAACTGCTAGATCTGTTCGAAGTTTGTCCCATTTAGTACAGTGATAGTGCCACCCAATATGAAGGAAGCTATTCTCAATGTGAAGGTGTGACTTTGTCTCCATAGTGACTGTGCGATGGTCACCCTTACAGATACTGTCATGGACAGATACTTCTGCAACTGGCAGATTAGTACGAATGAAATCAAATATGTCTCGTTAGTTCCTTCACCAACTGCGGCAGACCCAGTCTAGCAGTTATGTTCTGTAGAACCCGACCAGTTCGATCTGTAATGCTGCAGCTGAGCCACACTTGGTGGTGGACATTGGAATCCCCCACCCAGAGTACAACTTTGTGTCCTTGCCACGCTCAGGGCTTCCTCCAAGTGTTGGTCAGCATGGAGGAGTACTGATTCATCAGTTAAGAGAGACTGGTACATGGTAATCAGCAGGAGGTTTTCTTTCCCATGTGTAAACTAACGCCTCGAGACCTATGGGATACGGAGTCACTGTTGAGGACTCCCAGAGCAATTCCCTTCCAATTGTATCCCACTCTGCCATCACTTCTGCTGTATCTGTTACTAATTCTAATAACCACTAATAATTACTAATTCAAAGTTTGTGAGAAGATTTATAGCTCGGGTGCCTGTTGTTGTGGTTCTGTTCGCCGAGCTGGGAATTTGTGTTGCAGATGTTTCATCCCCTTTCTAGGTGACATCCTCAGTGCTTGGGAGCCTCCTGTGAAGCGCTTCTGTGATGTTTCCTCCGGCATTTGTAGTGGTTTGTCTCTGCCGCTTCCGGTTGTCAGTTCCAGCTGTCCGCTGCAGTGGTCGGTATATTGGGTCCAGGTCGATGTGCTCATTGATTGTGTCTGTGGATGAGTGCCATGCCTCTAGGAATTCCCTGGCTGTTCTCTGTCTGTTCTGCTGGTAAGACAGGAGATATTCGGGAAGGTGATGGGGTGTCTGGGATATAGTCATACTCACAGAATCATATCTTACAGACAATGTCAGGCTGTTGCTTGATGAGCCTATTTATTTCTATTTACCGTTGCCTGCCAGCTGTCCCATTCTGGAAACATGGTCATATATTCACCCCAATCCACTCAGATTTTATTTTGCAAACTAGCTTTACCAAAACTTTCCTGAAAATCCAAGTTCTTGTCTCCCAGACCGTTTCTCAAACATAATCCCCATTTCATAAATCCGTGTTAGCGTTGTCTGTGACCATTACTTTCAGTCCCAATAATTTCTCCTAAATCTTTTATTTACTATGTTCTATGCTCCATGTACTCGAACCTTTTTGCCACACCCGACTTGGTTTTCCTCGTATTGTTTGAAAGTTCTGTGAAGACAGAACTGAAGTAGCTGTTTCATTGTTCTGCCATTTCCGTTACCCATTCTCCATTCTCTGGTTTCAGATTGTAAGGAAGCTGCACTTGTTTTCTCATACTTCTCACATTGACATGATTTGACGAGCTATTATAGTTCACTCTTATAAACTTTGTGAATATACTCTTCAGAAACCCATCAATTCCTTCCTTTTGCTCCTCAATAATTTACCTTCCACACCATATACTCACAGGAGCATAGACCAACAGAAATACAGCACAACCTATATTAGTCCCACTTTGAAACAACAGGCCCATAGCAGGAAATGTTATGACACTTCCAAGTGCTCGTCCAAGTACTTTTTGATGGTTATGAGGCTACCTGTGATACCTCCCCTCTCAGGAAGTGAATTCCAGACCCTAACAGCTTCTGGGCGAAGAACAAACCTCAAATTTTCTCTAATTCTCAAACCCTTCACTTTAAAAGTGTTCTCGCTTGTTCTCAACTCTCTGACTAAAAGTAACAGCTGCTGTTTATTCACCCACGTCCATGCTTCTCGTAATCGTTGCCTTCTGAATCACATCCCCCTCAGCCTTCTCTGCTCCAATATAAACAACCCGAGCTTATCCAGTTTCTCTCCATAGCGATATGCTCCATCCCAGGGAACATCCTGGTGAATCTCCTCTGCATACCATCCAGTACAACCATACCCTTCCTTTTAAGTGGCTTCCAGAGCTACATACAGTACTCCATCTTGACCTAACCAATGCTGTGTATACTTCTTATAATCTACACCCCGATTGATTAATGCTACACCCAAGGTCCAGTTCTTAGCTAGTCCATTACCCTGCTCAGTCCCATTCAGTGATGTGTGGAGAAGAACGAACTGAGCTTCCCAATGTGCTGCCATTCATTGATTACTCCCCTGTCTGGTTCCTTCTTCCACTGTGCATCACCTCATATTTATCAGGGTTACGTTCCATCTGCCATTGATCTGACCATCTGACCATTCCATCTGTACCTTTCTGTAACATAAGACCTTTCTCCTCATTGCCAATCAACCAGGTAAACACAAACTTACTTATCACAATCCCCACCCCTTTCACCCAACCCCTTCATTCACATCTGCACCATTTATGAAAACCACAAATAATAAGGGACACAGCACTTATCCCTGTGGTACACCAGGGGACACTGGTCTCCAGTTACACAAACAGCATTATCCCACCACCCTCTGACCCCTGACACTAAGAAGCTTTTCGTTGTAACTTGTCACGTTATCCTTGATTCCATGAGATTTTACTTTATTTTAAAGTTTCCCATATGGGGCTTTGCCAAAGGCCTTGCTGCAAACTAAATAAGTGACCTCCTCAAACTAATTCAATCAAATTCATTAGATTTGACTTCCTTCTGATAAAATCATGATGATTATCCCTGATCCGATCTTGCTTCTCTGATTGGAGTTCAATTTTACCCTTCTGTGTTTTCTCCAGTAGTTTCCTTAACTGTGAATTAATACTCGTTCAACTATACTTCCCTGGTCTATCTCTACCACCCATACTGTGAAGTTATAAATCACACAACACCAGGTTATAATCTAACAGGTTTAACTGGAAGCACATTAGCTATTGGAGCGTCGCTCCTTCATCAGGTGATTGTGGAGAACACAACTGTAAGGCACAGAATTTATAGCAAACATTTACAGTGTGATGTAACTGAAATTATACATTGAAAATTACCGTGACCATATATTGAGTCTTTTATCTGTTCGAATACCATGATAGTTTCACTTCTTTCGTGTGTAAATCAAAAACAACTTTTTTAAAAAAAGTTGCTTCCTCAGGTTAAATGTAACAATTGGTGTTAGCTAGACAATATGTCGAAGGTATTAGCGCTCTGTCTATGCCATGATGTTTAGATGATTCTAATCTAAAAAGTGAGATAACAGAGTTTTACATTAATTCATGCAGTTATTGAGCAAAGTATAATGTACTCTGCAATTACAAATTCATCCCACAAAATATATGTGTGCTTGTGGATCTTTGTGTCAGTCTGTTTGTGTGTCTGTCTGGGTTGGAGGTTGTGAGTGTGAGAGAGAGTGTATATGTGTGTAGTGAGTGTAGAGTGCCTTAAGTCTGTGAGGGGTGTAGGTGTGAGTGTGGGAGAGTGTGTGTGTGTGTGTGTGTCTGGGCTGGGGAGTTGTGTGTGTCTGTGAGAGAGAGGGTATATGTGTGCGCATGAGTGTAGAGTGGCCTATGTCTCTGAGAGGATGCATGAGTGAGTGTGGGAGGGTGTGTGTCTGTAAGAGTGTGTGTGTGTGTGTGTGCCTTCCGTGTGTATATATGTATATAGGAGTGGCTCTGTGTTTGTGTAGTGTGTGTGTGTGTGTGTGTAGACGTGTCTGTGTGTAGATGTGTATATAGTGCAATGGTCGTCACCTGTAGTATGACATGAACATAAGGTGCCGGTTGAGGCCCTCGTTATGGATATGGAACTTAACTATCAGCCTCTGCTCGGCCACTTTTCCCTGTTGCCTGTCCCGAAGTTCGGCTTGGAGGATGGTCAACTGAAGGTCTGAGGTCAAATGCCCTGGACCACTGAAGTGTTACCCAACTGCGAGGCAACACTCCTGTCTGTTGATTGTTGTGCGGTGACAATTCATCCATTGCCGTGGCCTTTGTTCGGTTTCCCCAATATGCCATGATTCAGGGCATACTTGCGTGCTACGTATATGATACACAACGTTGGCTGAGTCACATGAGAACCTGCCACGTACATAGTGGGAGGTATCCCCATGTGTAATGGTGGTATCCATCTCCGCACTCTGACACATCTTGCAGCGCCTACCTTGACAGGGTTGTATGGAATTGTCCTGAGAGATGGGCAATGTGCTCTGAACAATGATCTGTTTGAGGTTTGGCGGTTGTTTAATGGCAAGCAGTGGAGGTATGGGAAGGTCTTGTCGGGGTGCTCATCCTCATTGATATTGAGTTGCAGGTCACCAAGTACATGGTGCAGTTTTTCAGCTCCTGGGAAGTACTGAACAACGAAGGGTACCCTGTCGGTTGCAGCACGTGTCTATCTCCTAAGGAAGTCATTGTGGTACCTTGCTGGGGCAACCAACAGGGTACCCTTCGTTGTTCGGTACCTCCCAGGGGCTGAAAAACTGTGCCATGTTCTTCGTGACCTGCAACACATTATCAATGAGGTTGAGCACCTCGCCAAGACCTTCCCCACACCTCCACTACTTCCCTTTAAACAACCGCCAAACCTCAAACAGACCATTGTTCGTAGCAAGCTGCCCAGCTCTCAGGACAACTTCATACAACCCTGTCACGGTAGGCGCTGCGAAACATGTCAGAGTGTGGACATGGGTATTACCATTACATGTGAGGACACCTCCCACTATGTACGTGGCAGGTACTCATGTGACTCAGCCAACGTTGTCTATCTTATACGTTGCAGGCAAGGGCGCCCGGAGGCATGGTACATTGGGGAAACCGAGCAAAGGCTACGACAAAGGATGAATGGGCACCACACAACAATCAACAGACAGAAGTGTTGTCTCCCTGTTGGGGACACTTCTGTGGTACAGGACATTCGACCTCGGACCTTCGGGTGACCATCCTCCAAGGCAGACTTCGGGACAGGCAATAGCGAAAAGTGGCCAAAAAGGGGCTGATAGCTAAGTTCAGTACCCATAGTGAGGGCCTCAACCGGGTCCTTGGGTTCATCATACTACAGGTGACCGCCATTGCACTATATATATATATATATACACACACACACACACACACACACACACACACACACACACACACAGTCACTCCTGTACACACACATACACTTGGACACACATATACACAAACACGCACACTGACACTCGCACACAACCTTACAGACACACACACTCCCATACTCACACATGGATGCTCTCAGAGACTTAGACCACTCTACACTCATGCAGGCACATATACCCTGTCTCTCACAGACACTCGCAAACCCCCACCCCAGACACACACACACTCCCACGCTCACACATGCACCCCCTCACAGACTTAAAACACCCTACATCACTACACACACATATACACTCCCTCTCACACTCACAACCCCCAACCAAGACAAAAACACCACACACAGACAGACAAAGACCCACATGCACACAAATATTTTGTGGGGTGAGTTTGTACTTGCAGAGTTACATTGTACTTTGCTCAAAAACTGCAGGAATACAGTAAAACTCTGTTATTTGACTATTTAGGTTCGAATCGATCTAAAAGCATGGCATAGACAGAGAACACAGGGCGCTAACACCTTCGACATATTGTGTAACTAACCCAATTGTTGCAGTTAACCTGAGAATGCAACTTTTAAAAAATGATTTTTTGATTTACACACGGAAGAAGCTAAACTATCATGGTATTCGAACAGATGAAAGACTCAACAGACAATCAAGGTAATTTTTAATGTGCAACTTCAGTTACATCATACTGTATTTTTTTGCTATAAATTCTGTGCCTAACAATTTTGTCCTCCACTATCACCTGATGAAGTTGTGGCGCTCCGAAAGCTAGTGTGCTTCCAATTAAACCTGTTGGACTATAACCTGGTGTTGTGTGATTTTTAACTTTGGACATCCCAGTCCAACACCAGCATTTCCAAATCATGATTACTGTGAAGTGGGACCGTATTAATCGTTCTCCAGCACTCTGGCACCTCCCCTATGGTCAGATTCTAAATAAAATTAATGTTAGAGGTCATCTCGCCACGTTATTCATGCTCTTCTCAAGCATTATTGTGAGATTTTCTCTAGATCTCCCGTTATGCATGTGGAGTAGAGAAGGACAATGATTTTAAACAATGCTGTGTATTACCCTAGAGAGCTGAGACTGCTCTAAACTGGATGGGAACCTTTCAGCAAAGGGTAAAAAATGAGGTCTGCAGATGCTGGAGATCACAGCTGAAAATGTGTTGCTGGTTAAAGCACAGCAGGTTAGGCAGCATCCAAGTAATAGGAAATTCGACGTTTCGGGCATAAGCCTTCTTGATGAAGGGCTTATGCCCGAAACGTAGAATTTTCTATTTCTTGGATGCTGCCTAACCTGCTGTGCTTTAACCAGCAACACATTTTCAGCGGGAACCTTTCAGCAGCCTGGTAATGTTTTTGCTGCCTCTGTACAGGATCTTAGTGAGATCACATTGGAGTAGTGTGTAAAGAATTTTTCTACTCAATGTAGAAAGTGTATTATTATATTGGAAGGAGCTCAGAGATAGTTCCCTCAACTGATTCCTGCAAAAAAGGTGTCTTAGGATGGAGAGTTATCAGGAAAGTGGAACCGAGGCCGCGATAACATCAGCCATGATTGTATTCAATGGCGGAGCAGGTTTGAGGGGTTGGATGCCTGACTGATGCTCCTCGTCAATAATCAGCCTTTCGACCGTGTTACACAGTATAGAGGGAGGACTGTCTATCAAACAGGAAGCAGGCTCTCTAGATAAGTCAGTCTTAATCAGTTTGTCAGAACGTCACCAGTGGAGTCACACAGTGACCAGTGCGGGGGCCTCAACTATTTACAATCTACATCAATGATCAAGAGGTTGGAACAGATATCCAGATACTGAGTTTGGTGATGTCGCTTGGATAAGCAAGAGATTAAATTATCAATAGAGGGTGGAGTGTCTGCAAATAGATACAGAAAGTTAAAGACAATGGATAATAATCTGGCAGGTGCAATACAACATAATATAACCTGCAATTTCATTTACTGGAATAATGGAAGGCAGTATGTTACTGAAATGGAGAGGGATTACAGGACTTCGTGATACTGTGTACTGCGGGGTTCACTCAGACCCGTTCAGACATGGAAGGTTTTTCTCCATCCCTGATGGTCTGCTCATTGACAATCCGAGTGACCCCATTGCTCTCTGTACACATGGAATACTTTTGATGTGGTTGTTTGGTGGTAGGGATGGTGTTTTGCAAGTGTAGTAAGGGGATGGCCTTTATCCAAAATACAATTATTCCTTTCTATATGGAGACCCGTAGACGATGGGAATGGCTGCCTGCTTCTGAATGAAGGAACTATGGCTGCTTTCAGGACAGGGGTATTCACCAACATAATATACTGTACATGGACAACCTGTAACATTAATAGATTGAGAACTCCTTCAGTTCCTCTACCTCTCCCCATGTAATGGCTACTCTACAGATACCATGTACACCTTCGGGAATCTCACTATACTGGGAAAATAAGGATACACCTGGCAGCTTCCCGCTGTTGAGATACTGGGAGAAGACGGAGCTGTTACCGACTCCGACCTGGAAAGTTTCGGATCACAGAAGCTGAATGAAACCCTGACCCTAATAGCCCCCGGCAGCACCGTCTTCCCCCTGGCGTGAAGCTGCAGGTCATGTTGAAGAAGGTGACACCGCTCTGTGATCAGATCCGTGTTCAGTCCAGATCCCCTCACTATCTGCTCCTGGGTTAAGTGTAACTTGGGAAGCTGTTCCTGGAAAACCTGGAATGGATACAGCAGATCCCTTTCCCTACACACACTCACTCCGTGGTTTCAGAGCTTCCCCTGTCTGCAGCCTCTGCTCCATTTGGTGTTCATGTTACACACCCAGATGCTGTTACCATAGCCCCCATGCTCCTTCCAAAGTTGGGTCACCAAATTCTCCGGTCTCACTGAATGTCTGAGGCAGCTCACAGCACAACCTCCAGCAAACCATCCCCAGCACCTCAGCAACAGGAGTCAGTCAGAAACCCCTCGGCTACAAATATTGTGGACCAGACCAGATCCCCGAAAAAATATTTTAAGAAGGCCACTTAGACCCAAACCATTCCTTATTTGAAAGAGAGATGTGAAGTGCGTTTTCCAGATATGTTGTGACTGGTCAAAACACTCGACATTAAGCCAAATATAATCTATTCAAATGCTTTAGTTAAAATACAATCAAAGAAAATTTTGGGAGAACTTATATGTTGGTACACTTACACAAACAATAGATACCGTACCTTCTTGGTATACACTGCTTGGCACAAAGATCAATTCAAATACAGATTCTTACATGCAGTTTTTTGATCTAGGAAAAATCAACATCAACACCCATCTCAGAGAGAAAAGCAGCTGGGATCTCCAACAGCTTCTGAATGCTGCAGCCAAAAACAAAACGAGAAACCTTAGTCTGGGAGAGCTGGCCACTGCCCTTCCATTGTTACCACCGTTTTAATTAAACCTAAAGGCCTCCTCAGTTATTTACTTAAACTGTTTTTAGATAGCAGTTCTGCACCTCTGCCTTTAAAACCTCTCTTAAAAAAAACAAGAGAAAATACCCTTTTTATAGTGATAGTATCCTCACAACTCCACTTTTAATAAAATGATCTGTCAATATACAAAGATGGATTCATTTCAGACCTCCTAATCTTCCTCTACTAGTAGAAGATAGAAAGGATAGTGAAAAAGGTGTTTGGTATGCTTTCCCTTATTGGTCATAGTATTGAGTACAGGAGTTGGGATGTCATATTGCGGCTGGACAGGACATTGGTTAGGCCACTGTTGGAATATTGCGGGCAATTCTGGTCTCCTTCCTATCGGAAAGATGTTGTGAAACCTGAAAAGGTTTAGAAAAGATTTACAAGAATGTTGCCAGGGCTAGAGGATTTGAGCTACAGGGAGAGGTTGAACAGGCTGGAGCTAATTTCCCTGGAGAGTCGGAGGCTGAGGGGTGATCTTATAAATGTTCACTAAATTATGAGGGGCATGGATAGGATAAATAGGCAAAGTCTTTCCCTGGGGACGGGGAGTCCAGAACAAGAGGGCCTAGGTTTAGGGTGAGAGGGGAAAGATATCAAAGAGACCTAAGGGGCAACCTTTTTCATGCAGAGGGTGATACGTGTATGGAATGAGCTGCCAGAGGATTTGGTGGAGGCTGATACAATTTAAGAGGCATTTGGATAGGTATATGAATAGGAAGTGTTTGGAGGGATATGGTCCGGGTGCTGGCAGGTGGGACGAGATTGGGTTGGGATATCTGGGGGCATGGACGGGTTGGACTGAAGCGTCTGCTTCCATGCTGTACACCTCTATGATGTACAGCATCTCACAACGAGATTCGATTTCAATCATTTTACTCCTGCCACAAAATGCCTTTGTCTTTCTTCATCCACGTCTCCAGAATGTGTCAAAACTTAGTTTTCTCGCCCTGTCACCTGTATAATTACAAATTGAATGGCAGCAATAATAAATTCAATCGAAACAGACTGTTATTTTTTCACCTGAATGCCCCCAAAGTTTTAAGGGGTCACGATCAGTGATAAAGATTTATCTCATGTATGTTATTCGCAATTTAAATGCTGAAATGTTGGAACGCCAACATCAAGCTCAAGGCCTCCTTCCCCATTGTGGAATAAATCTGTTGATGTTTGCCCTGGACACTCCAACCACACGTTATATAATGGAGCACTCCTCATCTCTCCAATAGTCCCTCTGAATGACCTAACTCCTCATGTCTCAGCATAAAAGAATTACATACTTCTGTACCTCTTAATGCTATAACCTCTTTACCTGCTACTCCTGGCCTATGCCGGTAACCTTACTTTCACAGGTATATGTTTTAAGAAGATCTCGCACATTCTTCACAATCTCTCACAGAAACCAAACTTTGCTTTCTGAACTCAATCATCATCATCAGCCATTTCAGTTTCTAATCTTGCCATTGTTACTCTCTGCTCTTCCCCATGAGTTCTCACTACTGCAGGAAGTGAATTGTTGAACTTCTCCAAAATAAGAATCTCTCTAAGAGTGCCATAGCGTTTGCTCTGTTTTTAATACCAATACCCACCTTTCAAAATTACTTTGTTTGGTTCTTTCAAATTCAATGTACGCTTAACGAGGGAGTTTTTTTTTAGATTCCAGAAACGCTATCTGTCGCTCTGGCCCAAGTTCATACGCCCTTCAGATGGCTTTCTTCACCTCCTCATACTGGCCAGATACCTCCACTGATCGGGATGCAAATACCTACCAGCTCCGTGTGGATCAACTAAATCCAAATGGTCATTGATCACTGCATTTGTTTAGCCACATTCTCAATTGAAATTAAAAAGTCTTCCCCATCCTTCTGATCAAATTTAGACAATGCCTGGCATATGTAAACAGAACCCAATCAGGCTTTTGGCTGCTAAAGGATTGCTATCCTTACTATCCTCCTCATCCAACCTACCGTCTGCCTTCATCTCCACCTTCTATGTCAACTTTCCTCTCTAATTGTTAACTTTTGAAGTTGAAACTCTCTGGTTTTTTTCTCTCTCTTTCTCTCTTTCTTCTTCATTTCCTTTTCTTTTATTTCTACTTCTCATTTTAATTTAACTGGTTTCAATTCCTTCTCATGTTCAAGGCGCCTCATTTCAAATTGAATTTGAGCCTTTTCCAAAGAGTCTGATGGCGGTTCCACCAAATGTAATTGCCGAGCTATCGCTGTAATTATCTCTCATTTTCTCACAGACAAACACAACCCCAACTCCAGCTTGTCTGTCAATTCCTACAGTTTTGCCTTCATTCCCTTTTCGAAAACCCCCAACTTCACTTCGTCCACACCCAGAGAACTCTCAGTGACTGAAAGAATCTTTATACACAAAACACGTTTTAAGCCAACCGAATTCAACATCCGCAACAACTACTATATGTGACTTTTGAACCCAATAGTCTCCGTTGCATACTCTCCAGTGTCTGCATGAGAGTATTCTGGATGCTCTGGTTTCCTCCCACAATCTAAAGATTTGCATATCAGGTGAATTGGCCATGCTAAATTGTTTGTAGTTTTCAGGGATGTGTGGGTTAGATGCCTTAGTTGGGGAAAATGTGTAATTATAGGGTAAAGGAATGTTTCTGGGTAGGTCACTCCTCGGAGGGTCAGGGTGGACTTGTTGGGTCAAATGGCCTGTTTGCACATTGTAGGGATTGTAATTGTAAACCCAATTTGGTATTATCGATTTAGAACCAGACAAGAACATAGAACATAGAACATAGAAGGATACAGCGCAGTACAGGCCCTTCGGCCCTCGATGTTGCGCCGACCGAATCCTACCTAACCTATACTAGCCCAATAACTTCCAAATGCCTATCCAATGCCCGCTTAAATGACCATAAAGAAGGAGAGTTCACCACTGATACGGGCAGGGCATTCCATGAACTCACAACCCGCTGTGTGAAGAATCTACCCCTAACATCTGTCCTATACCTACCACCCCTTAATTTAAAGCTATGTCCCCTAGTAACACCTGACTCCATTAGCGGTAAAAGGTTCTTAGTATCTACCCTATCTAAACCCCTAATCATCTTATACACTTCTATCAGATCTCCCCTAAACCTTCTCTTCTCCAATGAGAACAGCCCCAAGTGCCTCAGCCTTTCCTCATAAGATTTTCCTACCATTCCAGGCAACATCCTGGTAAACCTCCTCTGCACTCGTTCTAAAGCTTCCACATCCTTCCTATAGTATGGCGACCAAAACTGCACACAATACTCCAGATGAGGCCGCACCAGAGTCTTATACAACTGCAACATGACCTCAGGACTCCGGAACTCAATTCCTCTGCCAATAAAGCCCAGTACACCATATGCCTTCCTCACAGCACTATTTACCTGGGTGGCAACTTTCAGAGATCTGTGTACATGGACACCAAGATCCCTCTGCTCATCCACACTACCAAGTAGCCTACCATTAGCCCAGTAATCCATCATCTTGTTATTCCTAAAGAAACCCCAGTTTGCTATAGACCAACCAGACTGCCTCAAACTATTTCAAGGAAGTCGCTTGGATGCCAACATTTTCTTATTTTAAAGGCAGATGCGAAGTGGGAGTTCCAGATATGATGCTACTAGCCAAACCACTCACCATTAATTAAAACACAATATATTTAAACACTGTAATGAAAATCCATACAAAATGAAGAGGATTTGAGAATAACTTAACTATTGGAAACCTTAACCGAACAATGGATACAAAACCGTCTACAAATGAACTGTTCCAATATACTAGCATCACCTAAACACACTCCATAGTAACAAGGAGCATTCAGACATGCAGTTCTCCAATCCAGGAGGAAAGAGCATCAAGTGAAGCTTCAGAGAGAATAGCAGCTCGGGATAATTTACTAAAGCTTCCAACCCTTCTGGGACACAAGCACCTGGTTACTTACAGCTATAAGGAAAAAAACTAGAAAGCCTGGTCTATGCGACCTGGCCATTGTTACTACTATTTATTAAAAACCCCAAAACCCTAAATGTTATTTACTTGAGATGTTTACAGTAGGCAGTTTGGACTTTAAGATCTCTTGTCAAAAAAATTAAAATAACCATTTTTTAAAAAAAAAGTGACAGCATTGTCAGACAATTTAGATGCCTGGTCCTTTAGTCAATGGGCTTCCCCGTGTTACTGATCCCAAGGTCACCTGAGTTGGCAAACACAGGTACACTCCAAGTTACAAGGATGTGTCGCATAATTTCTGAAACACGCCTGTCCATGGGCCATCACATGGGACATACCGGGAAGTGAACAACAGCCTGACACACGCCATTTCATTGTTTCTGAGCTACAAAGTATAGCCAAAACCCAAGGCTAGGGAAAGATACAGAGGGACAGAGATTCACAGTAAAGACAGAAACAGACAGTTAATTAACTGGAAGGAGTTTGTGGAAATATGGGGAAAAAGACAGCAGTGGGACTAACTGGAGAAGTGAGATCTTCGAGAGTAAAATTACAAGAATGAGAACATTGAATAAAGGCGTTGTCAGATCAGCTAAAATGGTTTGTTATATTAAATTCTGAATTTGCTTCACAGAATACCACAAACAACATAAACTGGGACAAGATGACAGCCCAGCATGGAGAGCTGTGCAGACCATGCGAGTGTGTTGCTCAGTAAACTGCACTATCTGCCCAGTATGGAGAGCATATGCTAATGATACTCGCATCAGATTACTGTTTCCAATGAGAGTGTAAGTGTGTGCATGCTTGGCGTGGTTGAATGAGAAACTCATTGAGAAGGCTTGCACATGGAGGAAACTATTTTAATTACAAACAACTGGCAGGCTTTTGGATTATCGACAGAGAGAGAACGAGAGAATTTTCATGGACAGATGAGGTAACGTGTTTGAAAATGTTCACATAAAGGCATTGCCATGAAAATAGCAATATACATCCGCGTGAACATGAATGACAGATGGATGGGAGGTTGGTGTGAGTTCAAATCAGATTTGCTTCAACAGGTTTGAAGCCGGGAGTGTCAGCAGCAGATTATTAACTTCATTAAGAATGCACTTCATAGCTCAATGTTCAAACAGGAGATGGAATAAGCCAATGAGATACATTGTGGAGTGGTGAGTATTTCAAGTTAGAAATGGACAGGGCCTGGAGTCAGGAGTCACCTCATGGTCAAAGGGATCTCCCACAGTTTTGACTCGCCTGCTTCAGCCGCAGATATTGGCCAGGTATGGGTTGGAAACACTGGAAGGAAGTGGAGTTTGTAACCAGAACAGTAGACAGTGACGTCCATGCTCTTAATATTTAAATAACAAAGGCAAAGATACAATACATTGCGGTTCTCCGCTGAACTGAGTAAGTCAACATCGAGACCCATGAGTGACATTGCCGGAGCCGAGAGAGGCAGTAATTAAACACTTTCATTGAGGTAGTTAGTAGTGGTCTGTAGAGTAAATATCTGGATTCAGAGTTTCAACAGGAACAATAATAGTGACAACAAGTGTAGACTATATGAAAGAACAGTAATACAGTCATAACTTGTTTATAGAAAAAAAAGGACAGTGACACTTACCAGGAACACCAACGACAGCCAGGAAGGGATAATAAAAATATTGAATAATGCGAAGATCGTAATAGATCCGCCATGATAATGGCGACCAGTAATATGGAGAAAGATACCAAATATAATCGGATAAACTTCTGTCTATGGTTGGAACATGCCAGTCTAATGTTCCCAGATTCTGATACATTTTTGGAACATTCCAGTCTAATGTTCTCAGATTCTGATCCGTTGTTCGAACATTCCAGTCTAATGTTCTCAGATTCTGATCCATTGTTGAAACATTCCAATCTAATATTCTCAGATACTGATCTCTCCTCCCCCTCTCTTTGGATCTGCTGATCCCTGTCAGTGCTGTCGGTGATGGTCCCGCTCATGTTATGGGATAGCACAATAAAAGGCACCCAATTACTATTAAAAGATGGAAACCCTCCACTGGGATAATTAGAATCCATGGAGATTGGCATTAATCACAGTCACTGAACAAATAGGATCAGTTAACCAGTTCCATACATCACTTTTCATATCACTATAAAAGGGAACATTTACTGGTTTTGGAAGGAATGGATGAGGGTTGCTGACAGACGGACCATAAATCTTTCAATTTTTATTTCTGTTTCCTTGCATACGAGATTATTAACAGAACACTGCAGGGGTCTATATGTGTTCCACTCTGTTTATGAAAGGAAGCAGTTATAAAATAACACATCTAATTAAAAAAAACTTCGGGGGGGCATGTTTCTAGATGCCTTAACCTACAGTATGATACTTATTGACCAGTGTGAGGCTACACCGGATTTTAAGTGCCCTGTTTTCAAATCCTTTTATACCTGGAGACAGACCACTGAGACTGCTGCTCAGCAATAGTCCGAAGCAATTCTGTCCCTATGGGCCTCTTACAGAAGGATAGGAGAAGGCCATTCAGTCCATATTAGCCTGTTGTGACTTGAAAAGGTGGAACTCTGGAATATTAGCACACTTTGACAACAAAATAATTCAAAAATAAAGTGATTTGTCGCTGCAGCTGTATGAGGTGTCACTGAGAGGGCACCTGGAGTTCATTGTTTCTGTAACTGAGAAGGGATGGACCTCCATCAGGTACAGTTTATTGGCTGCTTATAATCCAGGGGTTGATGTGTCATTTAATGTCTCGTAGCTGTTATACAGGGAAAGGAGGGTCCCATGCAGTCTCTTGATCCTGTAACAGAGGGGCAAGAAGTGTTTATTTAACATTTCAAGTCTGTTACGCATAAATATTACGTTTAAACTATTTATGGAATAGGAAAGACCTAATGTAGACAATAAAGTTCTAACTTTGAACAAGACCAAATTTGAAAGTGTTAGGTAAGCCCTGTGAAAGGCTGATTGGGATACCCTATTCACAGGTAAAGGGATGGTTGGAAAATGCAAGGCGATTAAAACTTGGTGTCAGAGAGTCCAGAGCCAACGTGATCCTATTAGTGAGATGGGCAAGGCTTGTGGGTGCAGGGGGTGCTGGATGGCTAGATATATTGATGCTTTGGTCAAGGTAAGGAAGAGGCATATGTCAGGTAAACAGAGCTGAAATCAAGTGGATCCCCAGAGGATTTTAAGGGCAGTAAGTGTATAGTCAACAGGGAAATCGGGCCAGAAAAATGGGAACACAGGTTGGCTTTAGGAATAGAGTTAATGAGGTATTGAAGAAATTCTACAAATCTTTTAATGGCAAAAGATTAACTAGGGAGAGAATAGGGCACCTTTAAGATAAGTAAGGCTATCTATATGTGGAACCACAAGAGATGGGAGGGATATGAAACGAGTATTTCTCCTCAGTATTTAATGTGGAGGGAGTTACAAGAGCGAGAGAATGAGGAAATGTATAGTGATATCTTGAAAAGTGTCTATATTACAAGGAGGTGTGTGACATTTTAAAACACATAAAGGTGAACAAATCCCTGGGACCTGATCAGTTATATCCCAGACGTTTATGGGAAGCTACGAAAGAGATTGCTCTGCATTTTGCTGATATATTTGTATCATTGATTTCCACAGGGGAGGTGCCATGGTACTGGAGGGCTGTTAACATAGTGTCATTATTTAAGAAAGGAAGGAAAAACCAGGTAATTATAGACTGGTGAGCCTGACGTCAATGGTGACTAAATGATTGGAGGGGGTTTTGAGGGAAAGGATGTATATGCATTTGGAAAGACAAGGACTGAAGAGGGCTTTGTACGTTGGAGATCACATCTCACTGACTCTGTGGAATGTTTTGAGGAAGTGATGAAGATGATTGATGAAGGCAGGACAGTGGATGTTGTCTTTATGGAATTCAGTATGAAAACCAAAATGTTCTACATGGTAGAATGGTTAGCAAGGTCAGACTGCCTGGGATCCAGGGAGAGTTCACCATTTAGATCCAACATTTTCTTGAATATTGGAGACAGGGCGTGACAGTGGGCATTTGTTCATTGAACTTGGAGACCTGTGACCAGTGGTATGCCACAAAGGTCAACAGTGAGTCCACTGGCTCTTGTCACTTACACAAACCATTCGCATTTGAGTATCTGAAGTATGGTCAGTAAGCTTGTGGATAATTCCAAATTTGGTGGTGTAGTTGACAGTGAAAAATGATATCTCCGAACAGAGAGAAAGTTGATTAGGTGAGCTGAGAGTTGGCGGATGGAGTTAAATTTAGATAAATGCGAGTGTTGCATTTTAGCAAGACAAATCAGGGCAAGATATGTAGGTAGGGTTCTGTCGAAAGTTGCCACTCAAATAGAACTCCATTGAAATTATAGAATTCCTCCAGTGACGAAACAGGCTATTCGGCCCATCAAGGCCACACCGACCCTCTAAACAGTATCCTACTGGAGAAACCCCTACCCTGTCCCTCTGAGTCTGCATTTCCCATGGCTATTCCACCTCGCCCACACATCCCTGGGTGCTTGTGGCAATTTAGCAGGGCCAATCTGCACTTGCCGGTATATCTTTGTACTGTGGCAGGAAAACGTAGCACCCGGAGGAAACGCACGCAGACACGGGGAGAATGTGCAAACCCCACACAGGCAGTCATTCAAGGATAGAATTAAACCCAGATCGCTGTGCTTTGAGGTAGCACTCCAAGCCACTGAGCTACTGTGTCACCTGGTGGTGCAGGTTCTCCGTTCCTTGAAAGTGCCGTCACAGGTAGACAGCAGAGTGAAGAAGGCACTAAGTGACCTTCCCGTTATTGGTGCGTGTTTTGAGTCTCAGTGTTTGTATGACAAAATCTGTACAGGACATTGGTTTGGCTACTTTTGTGATATTGCCTTTAATTCTGGTCTCCCTGCTGTTGGAAAGATGTTGTCAAACTTGAAAGGGTGCAGAAGAGATTTAAAAGAACGTTGCAGGTGTTGGAGGGTTAGAATTACAGGGAGAGTTTGAATAGGCTGGGACTATCTTCAAGTGTTGAGGCTGAGGGGTGACACAGGAAGAGGATGCAGTCACTCAACTGCTCGAGACTGGGGCACAGCAACAGGAGGCAGTCACTCAACTGCTCGAGACTGGGACACAGAAACAGGAGGGAGTCACTCAACTGTTCGAGTCTGGGACACAGAAACAGGAGGGAGTCACTCAAATGCTCGAGACTAGGTCACAGGAACAGGAGGCAGTCACTCAACTACTCGAGACTGGCTGACAGGAAGAGGAGGCAGTCACTCAACTGCTCGAGACTGGGACACAGGAACAGGAGGGAGTCACTCAACAGCTCGAGGATGGCACTGGGAAATCTGGAGTCTTGTGAGGCCCCAGGATCCTGTTACTCAGGAACAGCAGGAGGTGACTCACTCCCCACCAGCTTTGGGCACTGGCTGGGTGGGGGCGGGGCGGAGTTTGCCTGTTACAAAGGGAAATAGATGAATAAGTTGCATTCGTCGTCCACATAATCCTGCCCCACCATTTACTAAGAGCACGGCTGCTCTGATACTGATTCCCTCATTCCATTTTACGGAGACCCCCCTCTCTGCAGCCTCTGCTCCATTTGTTAGTCACGTTGCAGACCCAGATGCTGTAACAACAGTTATCATCACTCATCCAGAGAGTCGGGTCTAATCAGATGAGTCAGGATTTGAAGGGTCCAGTCACAAGAATGAAAACACAAAATAAAGGCACTGCCAGATGTTTAGTTCTCTCATATTTGCAATCCAATTCACATAACCAGCCCATCCATTGTACGTTCAGGATGGAGCACTGTACAGATCCAGCTACCGTACTGCTGAATGCAACCCAGCAATGTCCAGAGTGGAATTCTGTGCAGCCCACACCAATGCTTGATCTATAATCCTGGGTTAAATGCCCAGCACGGGGAGCTGTGCAGACCGCACTGGTTCATCCATATATAAACCCAGATTGTTGCAATGTTCGGTAACACTGTGTTAGATCACTGCCCAGTGTGGGGAAATTTGTGGCCAATGCTGGCAGTGACAGGATGTGTAACTCCCATCCATTCACAGCTTTATATCTCCATTGCGCCTTGACAAAGGGTGCTGTGGGTGTGAAAATCACTGAAAGTGAGAGATGTAAATTGAAACAGTTTCAATATCAGTAGTTCTGATTCAGGCGCATACCCCTCCAGTGTTTAAAGATGAAGCAACTGAGATAATGTTGAGTGAGGTTTTGTGGATGGTGCAAAGAAGTAAGAGGGAGTTGCTGATGTTATAGTGGTTGCACTATAAGTCTCCAAATAATCAGTTGGAATTAGAGAAACAAATATGCAGGGAGACTGAGGAGACTTGCAGGAGCAAAAAGGAGGGCTCAGGTTCAGGTAGCTGGAATCAATGGAATCTCTGGAGAGAAAAAGAATGACTAGAGAGAAAATAGGACGTCTTAAAATCCAAAGTGGGCATTCATGTGTAAAACCACAACAGACGGCGAGGTCCTCAATTTTCCCTCTGTGTTTACCATAAAGAAAGACATGAAGATCTTTGACCTTTGGGGGGGTGAGGGGTGGAAGGGAGGTTAGTTGTCATATCTTGGTACCGTTAATATCATAGTAGTGGTGCTGTTGGACATATTGGAATGCAAAAATTCAGATAAATCTCTTGGTCCTGACCATATATATCCAAGAGCACTGCAAGAGGCGAGAGAAGACAGTTCAGGGGCCAAGGTCCCGGAAGACTGGGCAATAGCAAATGTTGTGCCCTTATTCAAGAAGGGCTGCAAAGAAAAACCTGGGAAGTATGCACCAGTAAGCTTCACATCTGTTTTCAGTAAACCACTTGAGAAAGTTCTGAGAGATAAGGTGTGCATGCATTTGGAAAGACAGAGTTTAACTTGGAGCAGTCAGCATGGCTTTGTGCGTGGCAGATCATGCCTTACACATTTTGTTCGAGTTTTTTGAGGAAGTGACCAGAAAGGTTATCAAGGGCAGGGTGGTGGACATGTCTATACGGATTTCAGTCAGGCCTTTGATAAGGTTCCACATGGTAGGCCGCTCTGGAAGGTTAGATTGCATGGACTCCAAGGTAATCTGGCAAATTGGCGACACAATTAGCTTGACGTTATGAAGCCAATGGCTCTGGTGGAGGTATGCTTGTCAGACTGGAGACCTGTGACTAGTGGAGTGCCTCAGGGGTCGGTGCTGGGCCCATTGCTGTTTGTTATCTATATCAATGATCTGGACGATGGTGCACAACGATGGTGCAGGGTTAGTAAGTTTGCAGATGACACTAAAATAGGAGTGATCCAATGAGGAACATTACCAGAAATTGCAGCAATACCTTGATCAGCAGCCGAAGTGGGCTGAGAAATAGCATGTGGAGTGTAACATAGATAAGGGTGACGTCATGCATTTTGGAAAGTCAAATCCAGGTTGGAGTTTAATGATGAATGAGAGGGCCTTAAGGAGTGTAGTGGAATATAGGACATTAGAGATCAGGTGCACGGTTGTCTGAAATTTGAATCACAGATACACAGGTCAGTGAAGAAGGCTGTTGGCACACTGGCCTTTATCAGGGCATTGAGTATAGAAGTTGGGACGTTATGTTGCAATTATACAGGATATTGGTAAGGCTGCAGTTGGAGTATGGTGTTCAGTTTTGTTCACCTTGCTCTAGAAAGAATATTATTGAACAAGGAAGAGCGTAGAAGAAATTTCAGAAATGTTTCCTGGGCTAAAGGGTTTAAGTTATGGGGAGAAATTGGACAGTTAGAACTTATTTCTTTACAGCCTAGGAAACTGAACGGCTTCTTATAGAAGTGTATATAGTTCGTGAGAAGATTTGTAGCTCGGGTGTTCATTGTTGTGGTTCTGTTCACCGAGCTGGGAATTTGTGTTGCAGATGTTTCTGCGGACAGCTGGAACTGACAACTGGGAGCGGCAGATACAAACTACTATAAACGCTGGAGGAAACATCACAGAAGTGCTTCACATGAGGCTCCCAAGCACTGAGGATGTCACTTAGATATGGTCTCTCTAATGAGAGTTCTTTGGGACTCTATTCTATCAATGTTACCACTTTAATTTCTTGAAAATGTAATTCTATTGAAAAGAGATTTTTAATATTATAATAACCCAATAACAACACAACTCAAATAACTGAACAAAATTCAACGCACGTACATGTACATACAAAACAAGTTAATAACACTAAATGGACAGAAGAAAAACAAACATAAACAATAATTAACGAATAAATAGTACAGCTCAGCATAACAATACAATAACTCTCGTTCTTATATGCATTTTTATGTTCATAATTATTCCTTGCTGGATATTAGATTCATTAGACAATATCATCATGCTATATAAAAGCCCTTCTTAATGTCACAGATAAACCTGCATTGTGGTATTCCAAAAAGGGTTGCCATGTCTTATATAAATCTCTGTTTTTTGATGCACCATACTGGTGAGAAAGTCCAAAGGGATATTCTCCATGAAGAACTTACGATGACACAACAGACCCGGGGTTTGCAGACATCCCACACAAACAGAACATGTTTCCTAACACAGAAAGTAAGGATATATTTTTTTCCCTCATGTGCATCTGTGTAAGGGACCATGGGCAGGCCCAGGAAAAGAAAAACCGGGTCCATCTCCAATTCAGTCCCCAATACCTACTCTATCACAGCTACCACAGTGCTCCAATATATATGAAGCCTGCAGCAGGACAATAAGCAATGAGTAAGAGTGCCTGTAGTCATTCTGCATTTATGACAGGCTGAAGATAATCCCACTTCGCATTTTGAGAGACATTCTGGGGTCAGATAGACCCTATGAAGAATTTTCAAATGCGTGGAATGGGTCCTATTACAGATCAAAATCCTTTGAGCATTTTCACAAATATCCTCCAAAGTCTCCGAAGTGTTCTGAATCCCCAACACTCTCTCGCAGGCATCACAAAGCTGCACAGTCTCGTCTGAGGGGACACACTCCAACTAGTGATAAAGAGTACTGACAGAGAGTGTATTCTCAGCAATAAGCATCCTCTTCTCTCTATCGGATCTGTAAGAATCTGGTAAAGCTGCATTTTTTAAAAATCAAATCTCTGATCCGGAAAAAAAAACAGAAGAAATCTTCAGTAGGTAGTCCATACTTACGAGTTATTTGATCAAATGATGTCATTCTTTCTCCCTCAAATAACACGTGGTGGCTCAGTAGTTAGCACTGTGGCCTCACAGCACCAGGATCCAAAGATGTGCAGTTAGATGAATTGGCTATTGATAAATCACCCATAGTGTTCAGGGATATGTAGGTTGGAGCTTTAGTCTGGGTAAATATAGGATGGTAGGGGAATGGGTCTGGGTGGGTCGAAGTCGACTTGTTGGGCCCAAGGGCTTGTTTCCACACTGTAGGGATTCTATTAATTCTAAATCACTCAAGCAAGTTACACCCCTGGCTTCCCACAGTTTAAACATGGAATCCATTATCCCCGGTTGACAACTCGGTATACCAATTGTAGGGCTAAGAAACATGGTTTTGGCTGTATTGCCCTCGATCTGACGCATTGTCATTCATGTTTTAACAGTATTCATAATTATTGGGTTATGGGAATACTCCACAATGTCATTTTTTCTAAGAAAAACAGACTAATAAGGGTTCACCTTCTCTGAGAGGGTTCAATATCTAACCATAGTGATGCTGAGTCCTCAGTGGCTCAGACACTAACATGGGATAATAAAGAGCTTAATTGATAGATTTTAATCTGGGAATCTACTCCCCACACTCTGTGGGGTTGTTGCAATTTGGTTAGCTTGATAAAGAGTCGCTTATGGTGCCAAATAAAAGAGCTAAACCAGCCATTAAATCTCCTAAATATCTGTCTGGGAAAGATCAAAGGAAGCATTCACATGCGGTATAGCAAATAAGGAAGGACATTCATTTGAAGAACAGCTATCCGACCTAGCCAGGATGTTGGAAGTGCCTCGCATCTTTGAAGGTCTTGTTTAATTTTGTCAAACAAATGGACATAGTTCACATTAAATAAATGATCAAAGATGGATGTAATGAATATACTGAAATAGGGAAACCACCCCCGTGACCATTTAAAAGGAAACCAGGATTTGCCTTCAACATCAGGTATTTCCCTGAGACCTCCCATAGGGATGGACACAAACTTTGTAAAATTAATCTTATAGCCCGAAAAGGTGATAAGCGAATTAATGCATTACATCACGTGAGCTGCCGAAACTGTGGGATTTGACAAAAACATAAGACCCTCATCTGCATACAACATAATCTTATGTTATGTCTATCTTACTTCTGGGGCAGGAATGTTGGGATAATATTCCCAATTGTGTAGGATGCCACCGAATCTAAGATTGTTGCAGGGATGGGAAAGAGATCAACCTCGTCTGCGGGTTAAAGGAGAAAATAAAATCCCTACTTGTGAGGGATATCTGCCTCCAGACATCCACCAGCTCTAGTTCTGCACACAAATCCACTAATTGCTTACATCATAACGAGGGTATTTGGGACATTTGGACACTCTGTCCAGCGTGGGTCCATAAGACAGTTGAAATCTCCTTCTACAATTATGTGCCATGATGCAAGATAACTTAATTTGGAAAATGCATCTACCAGGATTTTAAGATTGTGCACGGGGGTCAATAATCATTCAAAATACTGTATTACATCCCATGGTTCAAGACTTTGGGGATGATGATCCTCCCGTGAGTGTCGAATGCAATCTACAAATTTAAATGGAAGATTCTTCTTCACTGGGATGGCTTCTCCCCTACTCCCTGTGTTAAAAGACGAGAAAAAAAACCCGATCAAACCGCCCTGCTTTAACATCAAATGTTCCTTGCCATCAAGGTGCATCTCCTGCAATTGGACAGCATTCACCCTCTCTTTTTGAAGACTAGAAAGTGCATTTTTCCTCTTGACTGGCAGATGGTTCCCCTTAATGTTCCAGGTACAACATTTAAGCACATCATTATCCATAACTCATTGTAGCAACATTTCAACTCTCGAGTTGCACATCGAATTACACATCACTGATGATTAATGAAAAAAAAGACTCATTGAGCCTAAAAACGGTACCACCTAAAATACTAGAACTAAAAAGCTCTCAAAACTTTCCAAAGCTAAACACATAATAAAAAAAATGAAATAAAATCCAAAATGCCAATCACACTTGATTGGGGAATTTAGCACCTACTGGGGACGCTTACATATCTCAAAACTTTATCTTGTGCCCTCTACTAATATGGAATCCTGGAAATTAACAACAAAAATCGGGCTTGAACTGCCCTTTGGTTGGCACTTAGTCATCACAACTAGCTTTGTAACACCCTCCAGCTTGAGCTGCACCCCAGACACAAGCAAAGAAAGAGAAAAAGAGTAGTAATACTAACGAAGAAGTTAAAAGTGAGTACTCAACCCAGTCCCGGCTATAATTTAATACTGGTTAATACCAGAAAAATCCAACAAAATCTCTTTAGGAGAAACATGATTATCTAAATATCCAGCTTACATTAAAATATCCATAAAGTTTTTGCTTTCTCTGGAGAGTCAGACGAGTTCGTGGATCCATTGAAATCAATACAGAGCACCGCTGGATACCGTAAGGAATACTGAATCCAGAGTTCCCTTACTCTTCTCTTGATCTCATCAAAAGATTTTCTTTCCTGAATCACCGCCGCTAAAATGTCCTGAAAAAAACGTAATCCTGGAGCTCTGGTGAATTAAACCCATCAGATCTTTCCCCGGGTTCTGAAAGGTTCCATCAGCCTTTGTTTGTCCCCACAACTATGTAACTGCGCAAGGACAGGTTGAAAGCGTTGGTCTGAGTCTGACTACCGCGCCGTAACCCGATGAATTGTCTCAGTCTTCACCCGACCCTCCTCAGTGTCGAAGTGAAGGGATCACTGCAGCCAGTTCTTGAAAAAAACTCACCGGCTGACTACCTTTTGTCTACTCCAGCAAACCGACAATGTGATTATTCTTCATCCTACCCCTGTTCTCGAGCTCGTCATCTTGTTCAGTTAAGGTGCAGACCTGTTTTTCAAGGGCAAGGATCCTCTCCCGAGAGGAATCGATCACCGTCTCTGTCACTGCAGTTCGGCCCTTGGCATCGTCTGTTCTGTTTCCAAGGCTGTCAAGTTGCTGCTCATGTTTTGGGAGCACGGCTGAGAGCGGCTCCAGCCACGGCTGAACGATTCTTCAATCATGGCTTCAATCATTTCGCGTAACTTGGTGAACTCAGTGACCAAGGCCTGGTGAGTAACTGGGTCCATGGAACGAGCAGAGGGGGTTGCAGCTACAGCCTCAGGCATGCTCGATGCTTTTGACGGTTGCACCGCTTGTTGGGACTTACTCGATCCTTTCCCCTGTTTTGTCATTTCCCTTTGATAAAACGGGATTAGTAAAGACTCTATCGCTCTTTTAGTGTTGAAGTTTAAGTAAATGGCTGGGATGGGGTGGGTTGAAGAACCACTTTGCCCGTGTGTTGATGCAGAGCCCAGCAAAGCAGACCTTCTGGATCGCCACCATTTTGTATTCCCCCATAACATTTTATCGATATTATCATTTCATTTTGCATTATATTCCTGCAGATTCTGAAGTCGTGTTATTTGATACCACTGTCTACATTTCCCCCCACACAGCACATTGCTGCCCATTCCTCGATAACCCTTGACTCTGTTGTTATTTATGAACCTTCCGTCTGTGCCTCAAAAGAAAAATCCAATATCTCTGCCTCCATTGCTCCGTGGGAAAGGGTGTTCCAAAGACGCACAGCACTTTGAGCAAACAATTATAAACATTATGATCTGAGTGTGAGATTAGTTTTTTGTGTCTCCTTATTTGAGAAAAGATATGATTACATTGGAAGCAATTCAGAGATATTTCATTTCACGTATTCCTGGGGTGAACGGCTGATATTATAAAGGCTTTAAAAGGTTACTCTTAGAATGAGAGAAAAAAAAACCTACGAGACCTTGAGGAGAGTGGATCAGGTATACACGTACTGGGTGTTTGTATCGTCCAAATTTGTTGTCATTGTCATAGAACCTCTACAGTGTGGAGGCAGGACATTTCGTCCATTAAGTCCACACTGACCAATCAGCAAACAGAATCTCACCTGGACGTGCCCCCCAATCTTATCGATGTAACCCTGCATTTCCCATAGCTTACCCACCTAACCTCCGCATCCCTGGGCACTATGGATAATCCACTTTAAACTGCACATCTTTGGACTGTGGCAGGAAACTGGAGCACTTGGAGGAAACCCACACAGGCATAAGGAGAATGTTCCACCTCCACATAGAGGGTCGCCCGAGGTTGGAATTGAACCCAGTTCCTTGATATGTGAGGCAGCAGTGCCACCCACAGATCCACCATATTCCTCCGTTAGTTCTGTTAGTAACTTGTGACTGACTAAAGAAATCTGCCTGACTTGTTCTTGTTACTGAACCAAACCCAGTCTGAGACCATTATCATCGGCCATATCACCAACCTGGTTACATTTAAAGTTTGTTGTGAGCAGTGAGGAGTGGGACTAGAAAAGGAAAGAGTGACACCCTCCATCCTCAGTCACAACTGGAGTGAGAAGAAATTCACAAAGTGGGAATGCATTCACGTGGGAATCCTCTTTCCCAGAGGTTTGGGATTGCTGAATCTTTGTATTATATCGAGGCTGGCTTTGGCTGATGTTGCATCGACAGGTGAATCAGGGATAATGGTGCGTGGAGAGGTAAGTGCAGCTGGGAACACAATGAGATGAGTCATGGCATACTTTACTGGTGGAGTAGTGTCAAAGGGCCGAATGGCCCCCTCGTGTCTCTTAGTCCTATGTTCTCATGTTCCATTCGGTCCTTCGGATCTGCTATATAGCGGCAGATCGAGGCCACTCCGATGGTTAGGTGCAGTTTTCGAAATGGACTTGGAAAACCGAGGCTGGGTCAGGGAGTGACACTCACCCCCAATCCCTGTTTCCAGGCTTCTCCACGCGACAACGTCTGCGCCAGATGTGGGTCGTATTACAGAACCAGATTTACTGTGAATATAGCCCCCATACTTCACTCAGGGTTAATTCAAACTAATCCTCTGCTCACCCGAATGTAGTATTACACAACACAACTTCTGGGATAATAACCAGTTACTTTGCAAAAGCATAACATGTGAAATTAAAAAGTAGGAACAAGAGTAGGCTATTCGGCCCCTCAAGCTTGCCTTGTCATTTAATAAGAACATGGCTGATCTACTCTAGTCCTCGACTCCACTTTCTTGACGACTCCTTGTATCCCTCCACACCCCTCTGGGTCAGGGAATTCCAGACATTCACTACCTTCTGAGAGAAGGCATCACTTTGCAACTAAGACTGAAATCGATGTTCCATATTCGGTATCTATGTCCTCGAGTTCGAGACTCCACCCAGGAATGGTAACAACTTCTCAACATCTACCACGTCAACCCCTCGCTGTGTCTTGTATGTTTCAGCAGAACCACTCCTCATTCATTTAAACCCCAATGAATAATCGCCTCACCATTTTAGAGATTCTCAATAACACAAACCTTTCATACCAGGAACCCGTCTTTTGAACCAACCTAGGTATTTGCTGCATCAGCATGCTGACTTTATGTTTCATACATAGGAACACTCCAATCTCTTTGTACTGCTCCTTTTCTGAAAGTCCTCTCCATTAAATAACAGCCTGTCTTTTGATTCTCAGTGTCATCCACAAACTCGGATGTATGTTGCACTCAACTCCCTCCTTCTGTCTCTCAGTATAGATTGTAAAGAACTGATGCCATCGGACTCATAGCTGTGGTACTCCAGCAGATACAACTATATCATGAAGATTCATTAATCCTGACTCTCCGATTTCTATGTGCTAACCAATCATCATCCCATATTAATACATTATCCATCATCCTACGAGCTTCTGTCTTGTGGAAGAACTTTTATTTTGTAATACCTTGTGGAAAAACTCTGGAAAGCCTGGTGTCTACCAGATCCCCTTTATCAAGTCCGCTTGTTACATTCTCAGTCCTCTCCAGAAATACGTTGCATAATTTTACAGGTCAAAGTATAATTTACCTTTCATAACACCACTCGGACCCTGCATGAAGCTTTTCTAAATGTAGATGCTGGCCGAATTTTCCAAATTAAGCTCGTCCCACCTGCTTTCATTTGGCCCTTATGCGTCTAACTGTCCCATTCATATGTTTGTCCAAATGAGTTTTAAATGTTGTAGCTGTACTGGCATCTAACACTCTTCCTCTGACAGCTTATTCCATACCCAACTAACCTCTGTGTAAAAAAAGTTGCCCCTGCGTTCCTTTTAAATCTTTCCTCTTTCACCTTTAACCCATGCCTTCTATGGCTGTACTCCCCCATGCCGTTGGAAAGATCTTGGCTATTCACCCTATCCATGTATCTCATGATTTTACCACCCAACCTCCCACACTCCATCTGATACTAACTTCAAGATCAAGCATTTAAAGATAAGCACTGCAAATTTGAAACAATATTAAACATGACAGGTAAACAATACTCAGCCCAAACTTCGTATGGTGATTTGTTTTTTTCTCCATATTACATCACTAAGGCTACATGAAATGCTTATTAGTGCCAATAAGACGTCAAGCACCTCGATTCCTTTGTCTAACGGGGGCGATGATCTCGACAGTGAAAACGTATCTATGGCCAGATCTAGATAATGCCACATAGTCAGCATTCTCCCTCTTGGCCTTCCTACGTCTGGTTGTGTCTTCTTTACCTTGCACTCAATAGAGAGAACCCCTTTCCCCCCATTCACACCTTAATTTAAACACATTTTACGTCATCCACTCGTTCACCCGTGCTAAAAGCCGGTTTATCTTTGCCACACCCTCTTTTCCCTGCCACCCATTCTCCACATCTGACAATGGATTAAGAATCCCATTTTCCAATTCTTTTCAGTAGTGAAGAAGTGTCACATTTGGCTTAAAATGCTAACGCTTTTTCTCTGTCTCCGCAGATGCTGACAGACCTGCTGAGTTTCTCCAGAATGAATAGGCACAGAACAAAATTTCAACTAAACAAATAATGATGGATACTGTAAATAAAAATGCAAAAATTGCTTGAGAAACTGGGAGCTTTGTAAACGGTCACTGGACCTGAAAGTTTAACTCTGCATTCAATGCAGAAGATGCTGCAACATTTTCAGTAGTTTGTTCAGCAATTTCTATTTTTGGAAAATTTCCAAAGAAAGAGGTCAAAGGTGCTCAAACATCCTGTCTAGCATGGCGTTCCATATACTGGGAACTGAACAATAATGCATGACCCTTACTGCCCCATTCAAATCCCCCTGAAATGAAGGTGAATGCACCATTTATCTGCCTACCTGCTTTCTACTCCTGCAATATTACTTTCACTGACTGGTGTACAGGATGATACAGATCATTTTCAATGTTACAGCTCCTCACTTGCTGGGTCTATATACTCTGGTCAGCGTGCCTATGTCATTCCAACTATTGAGTTCTGACTTCAGAACTCATAGCCAGACATGGACTCGGAGGGCTGCGCAGAAATAAAACAAAAATGCAGCTAAAGTTTCTTTATAGATCAACATTTTTCAACCACTCCCTTTGCAAATGATAGGCTTCCATGCTATTGTTCCCATCAAAGTGCACAACATCTCATCTCTCCCATTGCTCTCCATCGACCACGTATTTGCCCAGTCTCTCCTCTTGTCTCAATCACCTTGGAGTTTTTTTATTGCATCCTCCTCATCCACTCGCAAACTGATATCGTTTTGTACTGTCAGCAGACTTGGGAATATTGCATTTGAGCCCCTCAATCAAAGACATGATGTGTATTGAGAATATCTGGATGTCAAATCTCGATTCTTGTTATATTCTCTAAGCCTTCCATTAACAAAAAACATGGTTTTATTCTTACTCACTGTTTCCTGCCAGCTCTCGCATTCTAAAATAATGACCATATATTAGCCCCAGTCCCACAGAATTTGATTTTGCACAAAAGGCTAGGGGCTTTCTCAAAAATCTTGCTGAGATTCCAATCGTATTGCATTGATATCTTCTCCATAATTTTGCTAAAAGCCACTTTCCCAAATATAATTCCCATTTCATAAATCTCTGTTGACTTTATCTATGACCATTAATTTCAGTCCACTATTTTTCTCGAAAACTCTTCAGTTGCTAATTTAGTTGCTATTCCCTTTTTCTGACCAGACTAAAGTTCTCTAGCATTTCTAGGAAGTTTTTTTAAAATTTTTTTCTCTGTGAAGGCAAATCTAAAGTATTTATTCCATAGTTCTGCTATTTCCCTTTCCTCAATTATCTGGTATCAGACTGTAAGAAAGCTGAAACTTTTTCTCTTAATTTTGCCATTGACATATTTTCGGAACATATTACAAGTTCACTCTTATATACCTTGATATTATATTCTTCAGAAACCCATCAATTCCTATCTTAAGCCACTCAACGATGACCTCCCACATCCATACAATAACAGAAGCACAGTCTCTATTCCATCAGAAGTACAGCACGGTCTACATTAGGCCCACTTTCCAACACAAGAACGTAGCTGTGAATTTTCTGACATTTCAAATGCACGACCATGTGTTTTCTAATGGTTTTGAGGTTACCATGACAACTTCCCTCTCAAGAAGTGCATTCCGGACCCCAACACACTCTGGGTGAAAAACAGTCCTCAAATCCTCACTAAATCTTAAATCCTTCACTTTAAAAGTGGGGCCATTTGACTAAAAGGAACAGCTGCTGTCTATCCACCCTGTCCATGTCCCTCCTAATCTTATCCTTCTGATGCACGGACCCCTCAGCCTTCTCTGCTCCAACGTAAACAACCCGATCTTATCCAGCCTCTCTCCATAGCTGATATGCTGCATCACAGGGAACATCCTGGTGAATCTCCTCTGCACCCGCTCCAGTACAATGACATCCTTCCTGTCATGTGGTTCCCATAACGAGCTTTCGAAGCGCTGCTTCTTCACCAGGTCGTTGTGCGCTTTGATGAAGTGCCTCGAAAGCTAGTGCCGCCGAGTAAACCTTTTGGAATCTAACCTGGTGTTATGCAATTTTTAGCTTTGTCCACCCCAGTCCAACACCAACACCTCCGAATCAGAATTAATAAGAGACACAGCACTGATCCCTGTGGCACACCATTAGACATGAGCCTTCAATCACACAAACAGCCTTCTTCCACTACCCTCTGTCTCCTACCACTAAAGTTGATTTGGGTGCAACTTGGCAAATCACTAATGAGTCCTACCTGTTCCCTGGTTATTCTGTTCCACTGGATACACTTGGAGAATATCTGGAGATTCTCCCTAATCTTGCCTGTCAGTAGGTTTCCATGCCCCTGTGTTAGTCAGTCTCCTCCAAGTGATGAATTTCCTCCTTATTGCAGCCTTAACTGGCCAGTCCCAGATCCTGCCATTATTTGCCTTCAATGTGGAATAGACAGCGAGGGAAGTGTTCTGTTCATTTCCAAGTTGTCATATGTTTTTTTCGAATTTTCTCAATTTCACTGTGACCCACCTCTCATTCTTTGAAGCTCAAGCGAACACAGGCCGAGTTTCCTCATCAGGCAATCTCACCATCTGAGGGATTAGTCTGGAGAATGTCCATTGCACAATCTCTGTAGTCAGTATATTCTTTCTGAGATTCGGTCACCAAAACTGTACACAATACTCCAGGTACTGTCCCACCAACACGCTGTGAAACTGCTTCAACATGTCTTTCCATCAATGTTCTGACTCTCTTAAATGAAGGCGAACCAAACTTTAACTTTCCACTTACATGTATTCCTCCAAATTCCCTTCACATTCATTGCATTTACGAACTCACTGAGATCTTATAGAAAACCTTCCGAAAATCCAGTAAATATGACCTCTACTGTTTCCCCATTATCTAAGCTGTAAGAAACAACTTCAACCAATTCTGAAGTTTATCAAGTATGATTTCTCTATCAGAAATGTATTCTTTCCATTGTTGCTGTTAATTGCCAGATATCAAAAGTGTCATCCTGTGCAATAGATTCTATAAGTTTCCCTATAGATGTCAAGTTTGTTCGTCTGCAGTTCTTCACACTATGTCTGTTTCCCTTTGTAGCTGTTTGGATCCCTTCCATTCATCAATAGTGCTTGGATCGCGTTTATCCACAATAATTTCCGGTCTCTGCAGAATGTACAGGAAAATAAAACAAAGTCATCGACAGTGCAATTAACACGGCTATTGATGATTTATTTCTGACATTTTGATGGGAAGTACATCTGTTTCGTCAGACCTAGCAATGCTCAATCCAGCTCCATGTTCAAGTACTACCTTGTTACTGACATGAATTGACTCTATGTCTTTAGCTGCAGAAGTCCGATATGATCACTTGGTATTACTGGGGGATTTTCTGGATCTCCCTCCATGAAGACAGATGTAAAGTAACTGGTTCTTTCCATGACCATTTCCCTGTTCTCCACAATGACCTCTCCTCTCCCGATTACAAATTTCCAGATTTGACCTTGCTTTTATTTTGTTTCATTTGAAATATAGGTCATAGACTGATGCAGCCGTTGTGTTCCTTATCAGTTTCATGGCCTTCCTTTCCAGATCGTTAATTTCTGAGTATTCTCAGCTTTCCAGAATATCTGGAATTATTCTAAAGTTACTTCCTATGATTGATATATTTTATAATTTGTTATGTTAACCATCACTGAGTCACTTTCTCACGCATTCGTGTTTGTACCTGAAATAAATAGACGTATTTTTCAGACTTTGCAATATTTCTAAAAACTGGTCCTGGCCAGATACATTCAGGAACACTGCAGGAGGACAGGTTGACAGAGAAGAAATTGTTGGAGCACTGCTTGCCTCTTTTCCATCATTGCTGGCCAACGAGTGAGGCCCTGGACGACTGGATGATAGTGTATGCTGAGCCCATATTCAAGAAAGGCTACAATAATAAACCTGGGAACTAAAGACCAGTAAACCTAAAATCTAGTGGATAGGTTACTTTCGAAGACTTAGAGAGATTGGATATAGCTGCGTTTGGAAATACAGGGTGTGATTTGGAGTAATTTAGAATTGTTCTGGAAAAGCACAGCAGGTCAGGCAGCATCCGAGGAGCAGGAAAATCGATGCTTCGGCAAAAGCCCTTCATCAAATTCAGCACGGCTTTGTGCATGGGAGATCATGACTTGTAAATGTGTTGGAGTTCTTTGAAGAAGTGAACAGCAACGTTGTGGATGTCCGGGTGGTATACGTAGTCTATATGGATTCCAGTAAGGCCTTCAGTAAGGTTCCACATGGTACGCTGTTTTGGAAGGTTAGATCACGTGGAATTGAGGGGGAGCTGGCGACTTAGGTACAAATTGCCTTGATGGTAGGAGGCAGAGAGTAATACTGGCAGAATGCTGGTCAGACTGGAGGCCTGTGACTAGTGGAATGCCTCAGGGGTTGGTGCTGGGACCACTGCATATTACGTATATCTATGATTTTGATAAGAATGTACAGACATGGTTTGTAAATTTGAAGATGACACTAAAACAGGCGGCATCCATTTCAGAAATTACAGCAGTACTTTGATCAGCTGGGGAAGTCGGCTGAGAATTTGCAAATGGCTTTTAATATTGATCAGTGCAAGTTCTTGCATTTTAGTAAGTCAAATCAAGGTTGGAGTTTCATGATGAATGGTTGGGACATAAGGAGTGTAGTGGAACAGAGGGACCTTGGGATTCAGCTGGAAGTTGGTTCAGAGGTAGACAGTGCAGTGAAGAAAGCTTTTGGCACAGTGGCCTTAATCAGTGTATATCACTGAGTATCAAAATTAATGAGTTACGTTGCAGTTATACAGGATGCTGCTGAGGCCATATTGGTAGCGTTACGTTCAGTTTTGTTCACTTTGCTATAGGAAGGATGTTATTAAACTGGAAAGAATGCAGAAAAAAAATATAAGGATGTTTCCAAGGACTCAATGGACTGGGGAGAGGTTGGACAAACTAGGACTTTTTACTTATGTGTGTGTGACACTGAGGGAGGATCATATTGAAGTCTGTAAGATCATGGCAGGCATGAATAGAGTGAATGTGCCCAGAATTTTTTCCCCAGGGTTGGGCAATCACAAACAAGAGAGTGTCAGTTTAAGGTCAGAGGAGAACGAATAAAAGGGAACCTGAGGAACAATCTTTTTACACACAGGGGCTGGTACGCATATGGAATGAGCTGCCAGGGGAAGTGATTGAGGCGGTTACATTAACAACCTTTAAAAGGCATTTGGATAAATCCACGGATAGGAAAGGATTAGAAGCAAACTGGGCAATGACAGGGAAATGGGATTAGTGTGGATCGAAATTTTGGTCGGAATAGATAGTTTGGGCTGAAGGGCCTGTCTCCGTGCTGTCGGACTCTATGACTCTAACAACCATTGCTTGTCTCCCACTGAATGTTGTATTGTACTTTCCCAAATCACTGGAACTATCTTGAGCCTTTAGCCTCCAGGCTTCCATGATGTTAAACTAGAAAGTTCAAGCATTCTATATTGTACGCAGACGCCTTGTAAAATGCACCTTATTAATGTTATTATTCCTTAAAAGCTGCTTCAGTACAAGGTTATTAATTCGTCATTCTGACCACACAATACCAAATCCAAAATAACCTTCTTTCTAATTTGCTTCACAACATACTCTTCAACCTATCTCATATACATTTACGGAATTTATTTTTCACAACATGAGCAGTCACTTAGTTAATACAGTTCATATGCAACTTGAGACAATCCAATAAGATTGCAGTATCCACAATACTTGCCTATCTAATTTCCGAAGCATATGATGCTAAGATTTTCTGCTAGCTTTTGGTTTTGATATATAACATACCAATATTTGCTACTCCTTGTTATTTGTAAGCTCTACATAAACTGATTCTGTGGAAGCTGAGGGAAAGGTCTGTGTCATTATTAGTGACAGATTTGGACAAGACATTCGGGGAGACTCACCTCGACGCTGAGATGATCTGAAGAAATGTCCTGCAATACAGGATAAGCATAGATATCCTCCCCACTCTGTCAGGATAAGAGTTACCGTATACTCTCTGCTCACTCACACTCACCGTATATCTGTTATAGCACCTACTTCCGAACAAGGTTCACGCTCTCTTTCCAGGTAAGGCTCAGGCACTACCACTCTCACTACTGAATTCAGTAACTTTCTTCTTCACTTTCTCTGTCACCTACGCAATACCCCCCGCCTCCACACACACACTAATAATGCTATTTGGATTCAAAGCTGTCGACTGACTCATTCCAGACACCTCACAATTCTCCCAACTACACCAGCACGACCAACAGGGTAACCCATTCCCAATCTCTCTCCCACCCTCCCTTTCTCCCATTCCAGGAGGAAGAGCCTGGAGTAGGACAGAAAGGCAAAGGGTGGTGGAGTTCCCGATATCCATTCCCTCACCTCCTCCCCTTACCATGTGGGTAGGACACTGGTACAAGCCAAAGTGGACTGGGACGCCTCGTGTGGAAATTCTGAAACATCCACGTCCCACTGACCGATTAAGGAGCAATGTTCAGTGAAAGACAATTCTCACTTTAAACCCACTGGCAGTTCCAACGACAGTCCTTTCACATCCAAAAAAAGACACTGATACCTCACTGCACAGAGACACAGACACATTAATAAACAGAAGTATTGGTAAACACCCCAATATACAAACACACACAATATTTATAGGGAGATAGGCATACACACAGGTAGAAACACACAGAGACATATCCAGTCACATACAAATAGACACAAACACAGTTAACATAGAACATAGAACAGTACAGCACAGAACAGGCCCTTCAGCCCACGATGTTGTGGAGACCACTGATCCTCATGTATGCACCCTCAACTTTCTGTGAACATATGCATGTCCAGTCGTCTCTTAAATGTCCCCAATGACCTTTTTTTCACAACTGCTACTGGCAACGCATTCCATGCTCTCACAATTCTCTGTGTAAAGAACCTGCCTCTGACATTGCCTCGATGCTTTCCTCCAACCAGCTTAAAATTATGACCGCTCGTGTTCGTCATTTCTGCCCTGGGAAATAGTCTCTGGCTATCAACTCTATCTATGCCTCTCATTATCTTGAGTACCTCAATTAGGTCCCCTCCCCTCCTCCATTCTCCAATGAAAAAAGTCCGAGCTCAGTCAACCTCTCTTCACAAGATAGGCCCTCCAGTCCAAGCAACATCTTGGTAACTCTCCTCTGAAACCTGTCAAAAGCATCCACATCTTTCCTATAATGAGGCGACCAGAACTGATTAAGAAACACATAGGCTGATACACAGACAGACATACGTACACACAAACACACAGATAACAAGCACATAGACATGTGTGTATATATATAAATATATATCTATATATACACACACACATACATATATATACACATACATATATATATACACACACGCACGCACGCACACACAAACACACACACACACACAGGCACATACACACATACAGACGCGCACACACTAGCACACACAGACAGATACACAGAGGAATAGAAACAAGTGTCATTAAGATGCAAATCGATATGCTTCAGATTTGTAAGGGAATCAAGGATTCTAGGGAGAAGGCAGAAGAATGAGGTTGAGGGACATATAAGAAATTATTTAACGGAACTTTACACACGATGGGCCGAATGGCCTCATTCTGCTCCTTGCTTTAATATTCTTGTGGTGTTGTGCTATCAGGTATTCTCTTTCTGAGACAGCAACAGAGGCTGGGTTTGATACATATTTGATTGGAAAGGGGCAGCGGGAATGTGGGGCAGGTTTGAAGTCCAGAATACTTCCTGTTTATTCCTAATTATTGTGTCCTTATGTCTGAAAAGAAGTGGTGATTTAATGTTAGGTTAACACTGTTTAAAATAACGGGTGCCACAATGAAATAAGGACGTCCCTTTCACTTTAGTGTTGTGCTATCTGTGGTGTCCTCATCCTCAGGGAGCAGTGAAGACTCGGTTATTGAAGATATTCAACACTGAGCTTGACTGATCTTTGCTGGACAGGAGAGTCAATGTTTATTGGGAACAGACAGGAGAAGGACAATCGGATTAGTTATGAGTATTCTGAATGGTGCAGCCAAAAGGCCAACTACTGCCCCTACCCCATGCGCTGTGCCATCAATCCCTCCTCGAGGCTGTTACAGAGATGTACTGCTGCCCCGACCGCATGTTTTGTTCCCTCAATCCACCCCTCAAGGTGATCACAGAGATAGACTGCAGCACCTATCCCATGTGTTGTTCTCTCATTCCACCCCGAGGTTCTTACAGAGATATACTGCTGCCCCTTCTCAATGTGTTGTTCCCTAATCCAGCCATCGAGGCTGTTGCAGAGATATACTGCTGCACCTACCCCATGCGTTTTCGCTCAATGAACATCTCGATGCTGTTACAAAGTAGGGGACCACCCCTTTCAATCAGGCTGGATCGTTATAATGAAACGGTAGAAGACCATTCTTCCCCTCGAAGGAGTTACACAGGAATAGAGAATGAAGTAACTCAGCTCGTTGAGTACATTACACAGCCCAGGAGGAGACCATTCAAACCACCTTAGGTGCTACGCAGGAACGGGGAATCTGACGCTAACGGGAAATAGAGAGTCGAGATAAATGTTTATTTTCAGGTTGCAAAGCTGTAACTTGCGTATTGCTGTAGAGATCACTGTGGGATCGTCAATGACAAATAATCTGTATCAAAGAAGGGAACTGAATGGCGCGAAACTCAATTAGCGCATCACCAAGATGATCATTCAAGATGTCGTCAAATGGAGGTACTGAGTCTGCAATGTGATACAGACAGGGAAGGTTTGTGAGCAAACCTTCAGCAGAAAGAACATAAGATAAGTTGTCTATTGTGGCAGGAAGGATAAAACAATGGCGAACAATTTAAATGGAGAGAGATTGCAGAACTCTGTGATCCAGGCCATTTCCATGTTCCTGGGACATGAATCATATGAAGTCAGTCTGCAGATGCAGCAAATGATTTGGAAAGTAAGTGGAATGGTGCTGTTTCTGGCAAAGGTTATCACGTTTAATGAGGAATGTATTACTGCATCGGAATGGGGCATTGCTGAGATCACATCGGATACACTGTGTGCAGTTTTGATCGCCTAAACTTAAAAACAATATATATAATTCTTTCAGGAGATTTTCATAGATGTTTCCCTTCACACATTCCTGGAAGGAAGGCCTTTTTTTATGGGCTTATCAGTTTTGATCTGAGATGAGAAATCTTCTTGGACCATACATGACTTTCTGAAAGGTGTTTCAGCTGGATGCATGTTTCCTCTTGATAAGGAGTTTAAGTCTAGAGAATAATTTTAAGAATAAGATGCATTGATATCAACACACATATTATATAGACATCGACCAATATTTACAAATCACACAGACGCATATAAACATGTCATCAGATGATAAAGCAGGGACTTTTTCTTCTAATGAAAGGCACTGTGGACAACAAGAGCGATGACACACCTTCATATCGTCCATTCTCATCCGTTCCAGAGAATGCTCCAGGAAAGCACTCATGGCCCAGTTTGATGTTCAGTTGACATTATTGCATGGTTCAACATACAGAGGGAGAAAAATATTCCCTGCCTGAGAAGCAGCAGCTGATTGATCCCTCTCTCTTACTTTGTCCACAGATCGCAAAATGTGAGACCATAAAATCCCTGAGTTATATTCACCACTTGTGAAGGATTCCTAGTGAGGTCTCATTGGAAACTCTCCACTGCTGGAAGCAAAGGGAGTTCAGCCAAATCCAACGGTTCCACAAATAAATCCCATTACCAGCAGCTTATGTGAGCAGAATAATTTCAAAGGCAGAAGAACATTTGGGGCAATCTATCTTTTACCATTTGTTGTGAGTTCAACTTCCTGCATTTCACATTTTTCTCAAAAATGACCCAGTCTGAGTCCTATACAATTGGTCATAACACTAAACTGGCTACATTTAAAATTTGATGTGATCAGTGGAGGAGTGGGACTGGAAAAGGACAGTGACCCTCAACATCTGTCGGAACACAAATGAAAAACTCTTACTGGACTATTCAAGTGGGAATTCCCTTTACCAAACGTTTGTGGGGCCTGGATGTTTGCATTTGTTCAAAGTTGTGATGTATTCAAACATTTGACAGACAAGTGCATGTAGGAAAATTATATGCAGACAGAAAAGTGCTGCTGAAACCACAATCAGAGCAGCTACGATCTTAGTGCCTTGTGGAGCAGTGACAAAGTATCTAATGACCCATTCCTGCTCCTCAGTCCAATGTTTCTATGTTCAATTCAGACCCTCAAACCTCCTGCACTGTTGTTGACGGGGGCGTCTTGCTCCAAATACCTGGTCCACAGTAACACAGGATCTCATCATTCCCTCCAGGCTGTCACATAGTTTGGTGTCGGTTGGAAAATGTTACTTCAAAACCCAGGCTGGGTTCGAAAGTCAACTCTGGTCTCTTTACAGAGTGTCTCCTCTCTGTAACTTGTGCTTCATTTGTTGGTCATGGTATTTTTGGGGGCCAAAAATCTTCTCAGTCCCGGAACATCTCTTCAGGAGATCCTCAGGGTAACTTTCTCAGCGCAACCATCTTCAGCTGCTTCATCAATGTCTTTCCCCATCATAAGACCGGAGGTGGGGATGGTCCCTGAGGGTTATACAATGTTCAGAACATTTTGTCTCCCATCAGATCCTGATGAAGTCTGTGTCCGTGATCAGTAAGACCCGGACAGCATTCAGGCTTGTGCTGTTAAAGTGACGGTAACATTCATGTAACAGTGCTGTCAGACACAGTTAAAGGAGGAGCTCATTCGACACCTCAAGCTGGTTACATACAGAAATATGGAAGCCATTCAGCCCGTCGAAACTATTGACCAAGAAGAGGGACAGCCCATTCAATACTCCTACTTGTTCCACTGGAAGTGAAGGGGTCTGGTCAGTACATCGAGGTTTTGAACAGGATCAGGTAGAGCCCAATCAGACCCATGAACCTGTTCTATGGGACCTGGAGGAGGCCATTCAGCCCCACGAGATTGTTATACATGAACAGGAGGGTGTCATTAATGCTCCAATACAACAAACCAATGGAGCAGGGACTGCACTCATGGATGGCTGTACGAGGTTCCTCGTGGGTCCATTGCCGGTGGAACGTCTGCTACTTTAACGTGGTTTGCTGGCAGTGAGGAGGGAAGCCAGATATTTTGCATCAAGTCTCAAAGAGGCATCTTCCATATCTGAGTAGACAGACACATGTTCTCCATGGACGTCAGAAAATGATGGGAATGGTTAACTGTTTGAGAATGAAAGCATTATAGCTGCTGTCAGGATTTTGTATAAGGTTATGTTCAGTGTAGGATCACATACGATAAGCACTATATTCAAAGTCGGACCTTGTCTCTCTCTCTCTCTCCCTCTCTCTCTCTCTATCGATATAGGGAGTGGGGGTGGGGTGTGGGGAACGTCCTCAGAGTCTCTTGTAACCCGATTAAAAACAAACCATGGATTTTATCACCGTATCAATGTCTGTTTAGAATATCATGAGAGACGTCCATTCCCTTCAAGTTTCAATGCAATCATCTTTCATTCTCTCACAGCGCTAAATATTAATCTTCATTCACCCCTCATTTTACCATCATCCCAGGGATTAGTCTGGTGAAAAACCTTGCACTCTCTCTGTGGCAGGACGATTATTTCTTGTAAAGGAAGAAAAAACTGTCCACAACGTTCCAAAGATTGCCTCAACCGCACTCTTAAGGTTGATCACATTAATCCCTTTTCCTCCCTGAGACATCTCCGTTTCTTTCCGGTGGTGAAAAAAAAACCTTTCCTTCTCGCTACACTGCGACTGACGAGGAATTTAAAAGCTCCTTACATCCATGTCTGAGCATCAACAAAGCCAACATCAGAGGTGCCACGCGAGTTGAACATCACGCTCAGGAAATGACTAAGAAAGATTTAAATAAGGAATGGTCACCCACCTGAATGGAAATAAGCTGTAGAAATATTGGAAACAGGCAGAAGAAGGGAGCTATCTTCCCTTTTGTTCTTCCCTCATCGGTCAGGCAGCATGTTCTGCCTATCTTGAACTGAGTGGCTGGTTCAGCTGTTCCACAGGACAGTAAATAGTAAAACACATTGCTGTGGGTTGACAGTCACATAGAGAGCTGATCAGGGAAGGATGACTCATTGCCTTCTCTAAAGGACATGAAGCAAGCAGATGGGCTTTTTATACTTAATGATGATGGATTCACTTCCATGCCAGCAATTTCCTTCATATTAACAGATTATTATTCTGTGGCTCTAGATCATGCGTCAATGACTTGACACCATGCATTATCTTCCCGTCAGAGAGTTTCTGTTCAGAGAACAATTTAAACATTGTAAGTGCAATTACGTTGTGATGGACATGTTTTTAGAAGGGGCTTGAAACAGTTGATTCCGGATTTATCAGAGGGTGAAAAGATGGTTTACTCAGAAGGTGCACTGTGCCTGAGGAGGAGACTGGAATATCATGATGGGGGTATTGGAGAGGATATGGAGATATCGACCTGTGCAGGGCTAGAAGGATTATGGCGTTTTAGAGTTCTTCCTCGCAATTTTGTGAGTAACTTGAAAGTAGTAATTGGCTCATTATAATTTCTAAAGAATGGAATGTTTGTTTGGAGCTGAAGACGTAGACTTCCACCTTTCCTAATTTTAATAAAATGAGCAACAATTCAGTTTAACCTGCTTTAATAGACTTACCAGGAACACCAACTATAGCGAGGATGGAACAGTAACCAGCTTGAATAACAATCAGTACATCATAGATCCATCATGCTAATGATATCCAAGGTTGGGAAAGCCAGTAAAGACGGTAGTTTAAACTCCTGTCCATTGTTGGAACACTCCAGTCTAAAGTTGTCAAATTGTGATCCATTGTTGGTACATTCCAGTCTAATGTTGCCAGATTCGGATTCGTTGTTGCAGCATTCCAGTCTAATGTTCTCAAATTCTGATCAATTGTTGGATCATTCCAGACTAACGGACACAGATTCTGTTATTTGCTCCCCGTCTCTCTGTAGCTGCTAATTCCTGTTAGTGCTGCGGGTGATGCTCCCACTCATTCTATGGGATAACACATTGAACTGTGTCTCTCAGTAATAGAAAAGCAAACCCTCCAGTGACACATTTAGGATCAAAGGAGACTGACATTAATCACAGTCAGTGAGCAAATAGGTCCAACAAACACCTTTCAATTCAATACTGTTTTATTAAAATTCAAAATAATGAATGAAATTTACACATCCTGGATTAGATAAGTGAGGGTGAGTGAAGGAACGAATGTTGGGGCTTGTAGATCAACTGAATGTAACCATGCAATCTGCATGTGATATGGAAGAAATGCTTTAGGTTTATTGGAACATAAATATGCTTCTCTGCTCAGTAATTACAATATCAGTAAAACATTGAGAGAACGTTTACAGTCCATGACTGACAAGAAAATGTGTCTCAAAGAGCGTGGGATTATAACAGATAGACGGTATGGATATGTTAAAAGAGAATTGTACCTAAGAGACAACGGGGACTGCAGATGCTAGAGAATTCAGTGTAGATAAAGTGTGGTGGCGGAAAAGCAACAACACTTCAGGCAGCATCCATGGAGCAAGAGAGTCAACATTTCACGCAGGACCCTTCTTCAGGACTGGGGAGGGGGAAGGGGGATGAAAGACAAATCGGTGGTGGGAGTGAGGCTGAGGGAAAGGTAGACAATAGGTGAATGAAGATGGGAGGTGATAGTGATAGGTCGGTGGGGAGTACAGAGAGGATCTGTAGGTCAGCTCGAGAGGGCGGATCTGAGTCAGAGAGTTGGATCTGGGATCTGGGTTGGGGAGGGAAGATTTGCAAATTAATGATCCAATGTTCATGCCGTGTGTTTGTTGGTTCCCGAGGCAGACGATGAGGTGTTCCTGGTAACATCCTGCCAAATCTCTTCTGAACCTTCTCCAGCTTAATAATATCGTTCCAATAACAGAACTGTGCAGGGTACTGCCGAAAGGCTTTACCAATTGCCAGTGCGATCCCAGCAAGATTTCCCAGCTTCTAAAATCAATGGTCTGAGCAATAAAGGCACCTCGAGACGTCAGTCTCCCTATATGCTGCAAAGAATTATACCTGTGCCCTTGGCTCCCTCTTTTCTACAGCACTATCACTGCACTACCATTAATTGTATAAGCCCACCCCTTGTTTGTTTTACCAAAATGCAATACCTCACATTTATCCAAGTTAAAATCCATCTGCCACACCTCAGCCCAGTGAGTGATATTACTACCCCCTCCCCTACCCCTTCAAATTTAAAAGACTCTCCCTCACAATAAAGCCTACAAACACCAGCCTTGACTTTCACAAAGACACAGAGCTTGGTTTGCCTTGCGCAGGCAGAGGAAAGAGTGGGTAAGGAGAGTCTGGAAAGGAAACAGTTGCCTAGTATCAATGAATAATTTTAGGAAGAGGGAAGCAACATGTTATAAGTTGGAAACAGTGACCGATGTTTGTTGTGCTTTTTCGTCATGTACGGTGTTCAGTATTGGGATTATTTTGAGATACTTCATACTGCAGAGTGTGCTTACAGGATTTCTTTCCCAAATATTGCAGATTATACATAATAGCTGGAAATCGTAGCCTAGCAATTAAAGATGTTCATAGTTTGTCTCAATGACAAAGCACATGATCTCAACATCCTACAGTTGGGGCTAATAACTTTTATTTGTTTAACAATGAGAACTGTTGCTTGTGACTTTCAGTAATGCTAATCAGAATTTAATAAATCCGTACAGAGTTGAAACTTGACACTGAAAATATGACCCAAATTCTGAGCCTGATTTAAGTCTTGTATATTGGATATCATCTCTGCTCTTGTGCCAGAGTTCTGAATTCGGTTCCAGTCCATGAACTTGTGGCAGTGTCACAATCTCTGGAGCAGATGATCTGGATTCAAGTTCTGCCTGTTGTGGAGGTATGTCACAGCATGTCAGAACAGGCTGATGAACACACAGGGGAATCATGGCTCAGCTTGAGAGGCTACTGCTGAGTGGTTGTAGTGTCCCTACTTCTGAGCTGAAAGGTCGAAGGTCAAATACCACAGAGATGTTTAACCCTATGTCGGAACTTAGATTAGATTTCCTACAGTGTGGAAACTGGTCCTTCAGCTCAACAAATCCTACTGACCCTCCGAGGAGCAACCCACCCAAATCCATTTTCCTCTGATTAATGCACCTAACTCTATGGACAATTGAGCATGGCTAATCCACCTGACCTGGATTGTGGGAGGAAACCAGAGCACCTAGAAGAAGCCCACGCAGACACAGCGAGTTTGTGCAAACGCCACACAGGCAGTCACCCAAGGCTGGAACACGTTGATTATAATGGTTTTAGAATTGTGACTTGATGAAGACGGAAAAGATTCCAGTATTGAATTTCAGAATTTTGGCCAGTGATAATTGAAAACGCAGCCATTCGTGTTGACTGGAGTCACATCTGCACTTTCTAGAGGTTTATTCAATCATGGGAAGGATGAATAGTCAAGGTCTATTTCCCAGGGTAGGGGAGTCCAAAACTACAGGGCATAGGTTTAAGATGGGAAGAGAAAGATTAAGAGGGACCTAAATGTCAACTTTAACACGCAGAGGGTGGTGCGAGGACGGAATGAACTGCCAGAGGAAGTGCAGGAGGCTGGTACAAGTGCAACATTTAAAAGGCATGGGTGTGTTAATAGGAAGGGTTACGAGGGATATGGGACAAATGTTGGCAAATGTGATGAGATTAATTTCTTAGACTATCAATCATTATACAAACCCCATCCAAGAATCAACCATTCCTGACCTAATATTTAAATTTGCTATTCACGCTTTCTGCAATTCTCATCTAAATCATTAATATAACTGAAACAAAAACGTAGATCCAACACATTTTCCTGTGCTTCACGGCTGGTCCCATGTTTCCAGTTCGAGAAACAATCCTTCATGAGCACCCTATCTCCAGACATTAAACAGGTGTATAAACAGAAACACGCGCACACAACCCGCCAACAACACCCTGTATCCTGCCATTAAACAGATATACACAGAAACACGCACATGCAGCCCTCCACCACTACCCGTCTCGTGCCGTTAAATAGGTACATACAGAAGCACACAGATACAACCCTCCTCCACCGCCCTGTCTCCTGCCATTAAACAGATCAACACAGAAACACGCAAACAAGCCTCCACCACCACTCTGTCTCCTTCTATTGAACAGATATACAGAGAAACACACACACACACCAACACCCGGCTGTCTCCTGCCATTAAATAGTTATACACAGAAACACGCACAGAAAACCTACCACCACCGCCCTGTCTACTGTCATTAAGCAAATATATACAGAAACAAACACATAACCCTCCACGACCACCCTGGCTTCTGTCATTAAACAGATATAAACAGAAACACACACACACAGCCCTCCATGTCCACCCTTTGCCCTGTCATTAAGCAGATAGACACAGAAACACATACACACGCACACAGAGCCATATTGGGACGCAGACAGGGTAATGTCTTTAATATTGAGAGGTCATTTTTGAGTAAAACATGTATCAAGAGTTACAGCGGGAAGGGGGGAATTGTTTTGAGAAACTTATCAGGATGAAGCGAACAGCAAAGCAGACTTGATGGGCCAAATGACCTTATGCTGTGTGGCCTTAAGACGGCAGAATATTTTCCCAAGTGTGCAATGGAGGCTGAGTTTGATAAATACTTTACTGAACAGTCAGTTGGACTGTGGGATAGGTTTGAGGGGCTGCAAGGTCCAGAAATTTCTGTATTTGTTTAAGATTAAGACACATTCATTTTAACACACTTATTGTGAAGACATTAAACGTTTTATTGTTACATTACGCAGGCACATGTAGACACATCTACAAATCTAGTAGAGCCAATTTTTGTTAATGAAGTGATTCTGTGCATGACAGCCTCATTGATGCGCCTGCATGGAGCAGGGAATGTGATGGCGTCATATAGATCAGACAATATTCAAGGAGAGCTCACATGGTACAGTGTGGGGTCTGATAACATCACAGATTCAGCTCAGAGAAAGAAAAATGCAACCTACCTGAGAAGGAACAGTCTATTGTTCCCTTTCGTTTTTCCTGTCCCTCATCACAAGAATGTTTGAGAGCTAAAACAAAAGCGTAGTCGGTTTTACCACTCATGGAGGATTCCTGATGAGAATCTCCCCACTGCTTGAAACAAAGGGAATTCAGACAAATCCAACTGTTCCAGCAAGGAATCACATTGTCCGAATTTTGTGTGAGCAGACTAACTTCGGAAGTAATTATTCAGACTCGATAGAGAGGGGGACAGGCAGGAGATTCTGTGACTGCAAATGGTAATCCGGGATGGTGTGTAACCTCCCACGTGCCAAGGTCTACGATATCTTCGAGCGGGTGCAAAATGTTCTCGGGGGGAAGATGTTATAAGTCATTGTGCAGTTGGTACAAATGACCTAAGTAGAAATAGTGATGAGGTCCTGCAGAGTGATTATAGAGAGCTAGGGAAGAGGATAAAAACCAGGAACATGACAGCAGTAATCCCCGTGATACTTCCAGTTTAATGTGCTATTGAGGGTAAGAGCAGGAGGGTATAGAAGATGAATGTGTGAGTAAAGAATTGGTGCAGGGGGCAGTGGTTTAAATTTTTAGATCACTGGAATCTTTTGTGGATGACAGGGGTGACCTATTCAATAAGGATGTGTTATACCTGAACTGGAAGTGGACCAATATTCTGGCAGGCAGATTTGCTAGTGCTGCAAGAGAGGAGCTCAAATAGCTTGGCTGTGGTGGTGGTGGGGGGTGGGGGTGGGGGTATGTCATCCTCAACAGCAGGGAAAACAAGTGCGAGGCTGGAAGGAGATAGAGTAATGAGAAACAGTAAAGTGAAGAGATAGGTTAGGTTGGAACACGGCACGGAGCAAGGAATGCCTGTTGGATTAAATTGCATCTGTTTCAATGCAAGAAGTATTGCATTGAACTCTGGAGTGGATAGGTACATGAGACTGGGATATTATAGCCATTACAGAAACACGGTTAACAGAGGGCCAGGACTGGCAGCTGAAGGTGGGACAGAGATAGTGGAAGGAGGGAAGGGGGAGTTGCATTTCTGATTAAGGCGAGAATCACAGCCGTGATCAGAGATAGAATAACTGACGTATCATCCAGGGCGGCTTTGTGGGTGAATTTATGAAATAAGAAGGGATTGGTGACATTATCGGGCTTGCAATGTAGTCTCCCGAACAGTAAGCAGGAATTAAAGGAACAAAAGTACGAAGAGAGATTGGGGAGACTTGCGGAACCAATAGGATTGTCATATTGGGAGATTTTAATTTTCCTAACATGCACTGGGACTGACATAGAACTAAGGGATTTGACGGGGTGAATCTATTAAGTATGTTCAGGTAAGTTTACTCAAGCAGTATGGAGAGAGGCCTACTCAGGAAGGGGCAAAACTTGGCCTACTCTTGGGACATAGAGCAGAACAGGCGGCTGAGGTGATAGTGGGGGAGCACTTTGGAACCAGTGCTAATAGTTGTATTAATTTTAAAATAGCTATGGAGAGGGACAAAATTGGTCAGCAGTTTCAAGTTCAAACTTAGGGCAAGGTGAATTTTGATGGAATCAGATATGAGCTTACAGGGGTTGATTGGAGCCAAATGGACCTCTAGCAAATAGGAGGCCTTTATAAGTGAGATAGCTAGAGTTAAAGGTCTCCACGTTCCTGTAAAGGTAAAGGGCAAGGTTCATTGGAAAAGGGAACCCTTGATGACAAGTGATACTGAGGCATGGCTCAGCTTCAGGCAGCTGGTATCAAGGGATTGCCTGGAGGTATACAGGGGATACAGGAGTTTACCGAAGAAGGAGAAGATCATGGTGAATCCAAAGAGGTTATTTAAATATATTAAATAAAGGAGAATCACTGCAGTGAGAATATGACGCCTCAAAGACCAAAATGGACAGGTGTATGTGCAACTGCAGGAGATGGGCAAGGTTCTCAATTAATATTTCTCCTATGTGTTTACGATGGTGAAAGACAGGAAGACCTGGGAGCTTGAGAGGTTAATGGTGATATCTTGGGGTAGTCCATATCATTGTTGGATGTATTAGAATGTATGCATGTGGATTTATCTCCTGGTTCTGACCAGATGTATCAAAGAATAAGGCAGGAGGCTAAAGATGAAACTACGGGGACCACTGGCTGATATTTTTACATCATCGTTAATTACAGGTGAGGTCCCAGAAGGCTGGAGGGTAGTGAATGTTGTGTCCTTATTCAAGGAGAGAAGCCAAGAAAAACCTGGGAACTATAGAGCAGTAAGCCTAACGTAAGTGTGCTGATGAGAGTGAGGGAAGTTTTCAGAATTTGCAGCAGGACGTCGATTAGCTGGGGAAGTGGGCAGAGAAATAGGGAAATGGAGTTTAACATAGATAAGTGTGATGTCTTGTATTTTGGAAAGTCAAAGCAAGGTGGGAATTTCATGGTGAATGACAGGGCCTTAAGGGGTGTACTGGAACAGAGGGTCTTTGGAATTCAGGTGCATGGTTCTCTGAAATGGAGTCACCGGTAGGGAGGGCAGTGAACAAGGGTTTTGGCACATTGGCCTTCATCAGTCAGGGCATGAGTTTAGAATTTGGGAAGTTATGCTGTCGTTATACCTAGTGTTGGTGAGGCCGCACTTGTAGTGTTGTGTTCCGTTTTGGTTACAATGCTCTCGGAAAGATGTTGTTAAACTGGAAAGAACACAGACAAAATTTACAAGGGTGTTGCCAGGACCTAATCATCTGAGTTACAGAAGCGGTTGGACAAGCTAGGATATTTATCTTCAGAGCATAGGAGACTGAGGGGGAGGGGATCCTTGAAAGGGGTGGTACAGTGGCTCAGTGGTTAGCACTGCTGCCTCATAGCACCAGGAACCCGAGCCTTGCACATATGTCTGTGTCGAATTTGAACATTCTCCCGATGTCTGCATGGATTTCCTCCGGTGCTTCAGTTTCCTCCCAGAGTCCAAAGATGTACAGGTCGGGTGAATTGGCCATGCTAAGTTGCCCATAGTTATCGTTGCCGGAGTCAGGGGTAAATATAGACAAGGGGAATCAGTCTGGGTGGGTGACTGTTGAAGGGGTCGCGGTGGACTTGTTGGCCAAAGGACCTGTTTCCATACTCTAGGGAATCTAATCTAATCTGAACTGTACAAGATCAAGAGAGGCATGGATATGGTGAATGGACACAGCCTTTTTTGTCAGAGTTGGGGAATTTAGGACTAGATAGCATCAATTCAAGGTTAGAGTGTAAAATAAAAAAAAAGGTACAATATAGCCTGAATTTTTACACAGAGAGCGGAATGAGCTGCCAGTGGAAGTGGTTGATACATTTACATTAACGATATTTAAAAGGCACTTAGACAAGTACATGGATAGGAACGATTCAGAAGCATATTTGCCAAGTGCAGGGAAACAGGGTTAGAGTAGATGGACATTGGGTCAGTATGGACCAGTTTGCGCCAAACGGCCTGTATTCATGCTGTAGGACTCTATGACTCTATAAGTTGAAGAACATTTGTGCCAAATGCTCATTTTTTTCTTTTGTCATGGGTTTGAATAGTACTGGCACAAAGTTCTTTCAATTTAACGTTGCAGAGATATTGCTTTTCAGTTTGTTATTAGACGTGTGTGTGTGTGTGTGTGTGTGTGTGTGTGTGTGTGTGTGTGTGTGTGTGTGTGTGTGTGTGTGTGTGTGTGTGTGTGAAATATCAATATACATGTTTGCAATATCCTCCCATCATTCTTTTTTCCACCATAGCTTGAGTAAGTTTGTTTTGGTCATAAACGTGTTGTTTTAGCAGATTAGAGAAATCTGCCTGACTTGTTTCTAACACTGACTCTGACACCCTCTGATAACTATATCCTTGACCATATATCCAGCTTAGTTATATTTAAATGTATTTGTGACCAATGGAGGAGAGGAACTAGAGGGATCCAAAAACACAGGGAATAATAGATTCAGTGAGCCAAACATCAGTGTAGGGATGGTTGTTGGAAGGTATTCTGAGGGATAGGATTTACATGCATTTAGAAAGACAAGGGCTGATTAAGGATAGTCAACATGGATTTGTGCGATGGAAATCATGCCTCATTAATGTGATTGAGTATTTTGAAGAGGTGACAATGATTGTCAAAGGCACTGTGATGTACACTGTCAACACAAACATCAACGAGGTGTTGACCGAGGTTCCTCATCGTAGATAGATTACTAAGGTTAGATCACATGGAATCCATGGAAAGCTGACAAGTTGGATATAAAATTGGATTGAAGGTAATGGATATTTTTTCCAGAAAATGGGCTTGTAGCCAGTGTTGTGCTAAAAGTATCAGTGCTGACATCACGGTTTTTTTTAATCGTGTATATAAGTGACTTGGATGTAAATATCGGAGGGACGGGTCGTAAGTTTACAGATAACATCAACTAAATGATGCAGTGGACAGTGAAGGAGATGAGTAGAACGGCACCCTTGACTATCAAAGGGCCCAGGACTGACGGATGGATTTTTTAATTTAGATATTTGTGAGGTTTTGCATTTTGCTAAGTGAATGCAGGGTAGTGCGCTGTGGAATGTTGCTGAACAAAGAAATCTATGGGTGCAGATTCATACTTCTTGAAAGTGGAATTGCAGGTGGACAGGGTGTTGAAGAACACGGTTGGAATGCTTGCCCTTAATCGGTCAGAACATTGAGTATAGGAATTGATGTGGCATGTTGCGCCTGTAGAAGACGCTAGTGAGGCCACTGTAAGAATGCTGCGCACAATTCCATTGGCTCTGCTAGTGGGAGGAGTATGAGACGGCGCAGTAAATGTTTATAAGTATTTTCTGGTACTGGAGGGTTTGAGCTTCATGGCGAGGATGAATAGGTTGAGGTTTTTTTTCCCCCTGGATGAGCAGAGGCTGAGGGGTGGCAGAAAAGTGGTTTATAAAATCACGAGGATAATGGATAGTCTGACTGGCCAAGGTCTTTTTCCCAAGTTAGGGAGGCTCCAAAATTAGACTGCATAGGTTGAAGCTGAGAGGGGAATGATATAGAGTGTCCCTTAGGGGTAACATTTTCACGCAGAATGTGGAGCAGTTGCGGGAAGTTCTGTTAGAGAAAATGGTGAAAGCGAGTACAGTTACACATTTAAAATATATTGGAATAGGAGCATAAATAGGAACGATTCAAAGGGATATGGGTCAAATGGTGGCAAATGGGACGAGATCAGATTGGGATATCTGGTTGGCGTGGGCAAGCTGGAATAAAGGATCTGTTTCCATGCTGAATGGCTCTCTGATTCTGTAAGAGGGATGAGGAAAAATTCTAAAAAGGGCCTTTCGAGTGGGAATTTTCTTCCCCAGAAGTTTGAGGTGCCTCTTTGTTTACATTTATTCAAAGCTGAGTTAGTAGATAAGTGATAATAGGATAGAGACAGGAAAGTGGGGCTGAGACAACAACCTGATCAGCCACAATCTTACTGCCTAGTGGAGAAGGCTCAAAGTGTCTAATTAACCACTCCAGCTCCCCAATCCCATGTTTCTATATTCCATTCAGTCCCTCAAAGCTGCTAGACAGAAGCAGTTAGAGAGGCCACTTACTGCTATCACCTGGTGCACAGGAACAGACGAGACCATTCTTCTTCTCAAGACTGTCACACACGGTTTGAGGTGATTTGGAAAATGTAATTGGAAAACCCAGGCTCATCTCTCTTCACATAGCTTCCCCTCCCTGCAACTTGGGCTTCATTTGTTGATCATGTTGTAGACCCAGATTCACTGTGAATACAGCCCCTATGCCTCACCCAGAGATTGCTCACAAAATTCTCTGCTCTCTCTGACATTCACTACCCTCTGTTTGAAGAAAACATTCTCTGCTTCGACACCATGACTTATTAATATGAACCAAAGAGGAAACACTGGGACTCAGGTAATAGGGACTGGACCTGAACACAAGACAGTATTTGACTGAGGATGACATCAAGGAGTCTGAGCAAAATCGCACTCAATGAGAATTGATTGTGATCGCTCCACTTTTTGGAGTCATTCACAGCGCAAGGGAAGATGATTATCATCGGTGGACATCACTCATCTCAGCCATGGGACGCAACTATAGAGATCCTCAGGGTAGCTCCCTCAGCTCAGGCAGCCCCAGTTGGTCATAAAAGAATCCCTACAGTGCGAAAGAAGGCCATTCAGCCCATTGAGTCCAAACTGAGCAGAAGTGGGGATATTTACTGAAGTTTGCATAACATTCAGAACAAGTTGTCCCTCTTCAGCTCTTGAAGCAGTCAGTGTCCAAGTGCTACAAGATCCTGACAACACTCAATATCATGCTGTTAAAGTCTGGGTAACATTTATGTAAAAACACTATACATTTCTACAGTAAATGGTGAAGCTCATTCAGCACCTCAATCTGGGTTCACAAACATATGGGGAAGTCATTCGCCCATCAAACTATTACAAGATGGATGATAGTTTACTCAGTCCCTCCTGCCTATTACACAGGGAGAGAAGGAATCTGCTCACTCCCATGCATCATTTACACGGGATCAGAAAGAGATTATTTCACACCTAGAGTCACTTAAAAAGGAACAGGAAAAGGTCGTTCAGTTTCTCAAGTCACTAATACAGGAACAGGAAGGTGTCAGAGATGCTCCAACATCATAAACAAATGAAAGGACTGCACGGATAGACTGCTCTGACCTGGTCCACATGATTTAATTACTCATAGTACATATGTGCTACTTTAACACGGATTTCTGGCAGTAGGAGTGAAACCAAGTTTTTTAAACATTCTCCAAGGTGTCTTCCATCTTCAAGAAAGCAAACCCATGGTCTCCATGGAGGTCAGTCGCTGAAGAGGAATGGTTAACTGTTTCAGAATGAAGTTACTGTGGCCGCTGACAGGATTGTGTACAAAGTGACATTCAATGCTGTGTCACACAGTAACTACGCACTAAAATATTCAGAATTCATTCTGAGCCTGTACCTTTCTGACAAACAACATGGGGGCTCTACACAAGCACTTAAACTATCGGGAATCAAACATCCAAATAAAAGTATGAAGCTTTCACCCTATTCAGCTGTTTGGGACATCATGAGTATCCATCCATAACCATCAAGTTTCTACTTCGTTATTCTCTCACAGTGCTACAGATTAAACACATAGTTCCTGCACTGTCTGCTGATGGTACCACCATGCCAGGGTTTAGTCTGGTGAAAGTCCTTTGCATGCTCTCGGTGACAAATTAATCAATATTTATAAAACAGACCAAATGTGTACACAATGCACCACATACTCTCTCAAAAAACAAGAGCATGTCCTACCTCTGATACTTCAATCATTTTGTATGAAGAGCTACATATAATTTACTTCCTGCCCTGTAAGAATTCGGTTAGTGACTTATGATCAAGGACATCCAGGTCCTTTTCAACAAAGCCACTTTCCAAACACTCACAAGTAAAAAAAAAAGTACACATGTGAATTATGATATTTGGTGTTCATTTTTATACCATTGAACAGCTATTGCTCAAAAACTGATCCTGCTGATACCCAACAAGCCCTCAGTCCAGAGAAAAACACTGCTCTTCTCGTATCTCCATTATCCAATTTTCAATCCATGTGGTATATATTCCATCTCTACCTACCCATGGACACTAACATTCCCCACTCACCTGTATTCAACCATGTCAAACATCTTCTGAAAATCAAAAACTCCACTCTCACTAGTTCTCAATTGTCGATATCACAAAAGACAATCTGCACAAACTCCAGCAGGTTTATCAAAGATCATTTCCCTTTCCTCAATCTAGGAATCTACCAAATAAGATCATTATTTCCCAAGCGTCTGGGTGTCACAATCCTTATAAAATTTTCCAAAGTTTTACTCACAGCTGACATCAAGCTAATTAGTTTCCTTTTTCCCCTGTCCGGCCTGTTTTAAATGTTTAGCTTTACAATAGCTGCTTTCCAGTCTGCAGTATCTTTTCCAGAATCTAACCAGCTTTGAAGAATAATTCGTAATTCTTTCACTAGTTCAGTTGTCACCTGCTCAATACACTGGGTTGAAGATCATCACATGCAACAACATCCAAAATTTCAATTCGATTAGATTTTCAAAAGTATACTCTTCATTAATTCTAATTTCCTGCAGTTTCTAATTTTTACCAGTCACTCTGTTTCCTAGTATTTCTGGAAGTTAGTTTCTGTACATTCAGCTGTGGAGATTGAGCCATTGCATTTCTCTCAGCAAGCAGGTGGCTTCTGTCAGCTAGTGATATATCAGAGGATTGCCCTTCAGAGATGCTGAGTGTATAACCTATTCTGTGTGGAAAGTTCCAGAATCAATCCAGTTTTCTTCATCGTGAGTGTCAGCACAGTCCTGTCCCTTGTCTGAGACCACAGGTTACACTGAAAGAGGGGGCACAGCTCAGTGAGCGCATCATTTTTTAAACAAGCTGGATTCAAACTTTACCCCTGAATGGATCCAGTGTAGAAAAATGTTCCTGGAAATCCCAGGGAGAATAGTGCAGTGCCCTGCTCCCGTCTGCTGACAGAGCTTGCCTTCTGTGGAGTTTAAACTCCATTTGTTTCCCATGAACCCAGACACGCTGTAAATGCAATGTCCAGAGTGGTGTCACCAGACCCTCCTGTCTCCTGAATGAACCCAGCAGCTGACAATACAAACTCGGGGAAAGCATCCTCAGAACCTCACCTGATTTTCTAATGACAGCAGCTAGTCAATTTTCCCCCACCCATGGTGCACCCATTCAATGTTGAATTTGCCTCCATCTCCTCAGTTTCTCTTCCTGGCTGAGAAAGCTGTTACATCTTCACGCAGTCGCACATTAACAGTTCCTCTTTCCAAAGAAGCAGTTGACACTCTAACATTATGTTTCTCTATATCTCAGTAACGATACGTATTGGCCGATAGAGCTGATCACCACACTGAGAGAAGAGAGTAGAGGTAGAGGGAACATGACTCACGTTAAGCAGGGACATTCCAAAATAGATATAATATGCAGGAATATGCGAAAAGGGGAAATGCTAGAATAACTTTCCATTCTATTCTTCTTCCAGTCCATCATCAGCAATCCTTTTTCTTGCTTTTCCTTTCATTCTCTGTCTCTCTGTCTCTCTGTCTCTCTCTCTCTCTGTCTCTCTCTGTCTCTCTCTCTCTCCCTCTCTCTCTCTTTCTCTCTCTCTCTCTCTCTCTCTCTCCCTCTCTCTCTCTCTCTTACTGGACATTTCCCCATCCATTCAGCACAAACCTCCCGCTCACCCTTCCAACTATCCCTGATATAATAATATTATTTACCAGTTGCATTCAGTTTTGACAGGATCAGTGAAGTCAAAATTTTATCTGTGTTTCTCCCGACAGACTGCCATACCTGCTGAGATTCGTTAAAATTCTTTCAGACGCTGGAGAATTTTATTTCAGATCTCCAGCATTCATAGTTCCTTGGTTTATTCACCTTTAATGTTGTTCTTTCCGGGATGCCAGCATCACTGGCAAGGGCAGCATTTGTTGTCCATCCTAAGTGCCCTTGAACACGCGGCCATTTGTCAAGGCAATATGGAGGGAAGCTAATTGTAGTGGGTCTGAAGTGACATTTAGTGCAGACGGAGCAAAAATGTTAGGTTTCTTTACCAAAGGTTATCAGTAAAATAAGAAAAGAAATCCAGAAGGTTTATGGTTGCCATGAGTGAAATTAGGTTTCATTCCAATTTTTGTCATTCGAATTTAAGTTTAGTCATCGGCTATGTTAGGATTTCAAACAATGCTTTTAGAGTCATAACCTGTGCCTCTGAATGACACAGTCAGTGACATTGTTACTCTGATGCAGAGTCCCTGTTGTGAAGTAACTGTGGAGACAAGAGTAAGTTTGTGATCAAATATTTGTAACTGCAAGAGAGGTCAGATGAGAACTGGAGCCATATAACAAAGGGGTAGATGATGGCAAAGTAAGCAACAGAACTCAGGCAGAGTTGGAGAGTGAGAATATCATGCAGGTGTGTGTCGGCAGGTTTGATGACAGAGAGAATATGGAGACATAAAACAGTTCATGGTAAAAAGGGGACTCAAGGTCCGGAAAAGTCTTTTTCCTTTCAGATGTTTATGGGTAAGTAGTTTGGAAATGCATGAAATGGAAGTGGAGCTTGTGACTGAAAGCTTATGCATTTGTTAAATATAATAAACCAGAATAGCAATAACATTCAGCATCATTTATAGAATTGACAGAGATAAGCTTACTAGGAGCACGAACAATAGCAAGGATGGGATAGTATCCATCTTGAATAATAATCAGTACGGCTCATATCCACAACTCTAACCACGCCCAATCTTGAGAAAGATAGTAAAAACCCTCGAGGTTAAACTCCTGTCCATTGTTTGAACTTTCCAGTCTAATGTTCTCAGATTCTGATCCACTGTTGGAACATTCTCACGTCTCAGATTCTGCTCTCTGTCTCTTTCTCTGTAGCTGTTGATCCCAAACTTGTTGAGATTGACTCTGCCCTGAGTACTATGGCATAGAAAGCCGAAAGAAGCCCCTATTTATGGAAGAGGCTAACCCTCTAGTATCACAATTAAGTCCAGGGAGACTGATACTAATCACAGTCACTGAACAAACAGCTCCAGTTAACCCTTTTCATGACAACCCTGACCTACCACAATAAAGTTTGGTCTTCGGGGGATGTTGATATCGCTGACCATTGGGCTAATGGCACATCTCCAATTGTAACGTTAGAGGTGAGGAGCAAGGGATAATGCTTTCTCTTCACAATCTCAATGGGTTCCTCAGTGTTTTGGCAGAATAGAAGTTGCTGGATTCCTGAGGCTGTCTCTGTCTGATCACCAGGCCTGCTACATCTTTTCATTTTCTTTATTTATGTTTAACGTTGACTTTTGTCTGTCCAGTATGTAATGGCTTACGTGGGTTTAGGCATTTTTGAGAGACACCTACAGAGCCATAGACGATGTAGATACAGTCCCTTCCTTGTGTTCTTGCAGCCGCGGCTTGGTCCTGTGGAGTGATGGTCAAACTCTCACAGAACCAGGATTCTTAGTTTTACCTTTCGCCAGTTGTTGCTGGGGTCTCAGCAGGGTTGGAAGGCTGTAAATCTCTCCTGGCTGCTTCACTTTCTTTCGGACATTTCTCTCGGAATTGTCGTTTGATGATCTTTCCCCCTGGATCAGAGAACTGCATGTTTCTTGAATTTGTTTTTTGACACATGTGTGTTTATTGGAAATACATATTGGAGAAGTTCCTCCAAAGTAGTTAAATAACCCTTGATTCTGCTAAATTTTCCAACAGAATTAAGTTATTCCAAGTTCCTCTTCCTTTTGTTATATTCTGTCGACAGTGTTTGAACAAATTTTGTTGTTTTTAGTGTCGAATATTTTGACAAAGTGAACTGTATCTGGAACACAGCAACTCACATTTACCAGCGGAATGGGCTAAGCTGGAAGAGTGACAGTTACATCAGGAATTATATCGGATACTCAATACACCTCACAGATCCCGCCCAGGCACATATAAGCCCAGATGAGATACCTGCTTAGCGTGAAGCACTGCATAACCAGGCGAGTGTACTGCTCAGCAGAAGATTGAACTCTATTTAGAGCTCACCAGTCCCCTACGTATCTGTCCAACAGTACACTGATCTATACACCTGGACTAGATTATCTGTTCAGCACAGGGCGTTGTGCAGAACAAACAGGGTCATTGTTCTATACACACGGGCTGGGTATCTGTGCAGCATGAGGATCTGTGTAGTGAATAGCAGTGAATCTATCTGTTAATCTTGAGCAGTTACCTTCCCAGCATACGCAAATGTGTACAGCAACCACTGAGTTGTTGAGTAACACTATGTTCGATCGCTGCCCAGCGTGGGGAAACTTGCAACACATGCTGGAAGTGACAGGATGTGCAGCTCTCATCCATTTACAGCTCCATATCTCCATTGCGTCATAGCAAGGGCTGCTGCGGGTGTGAAACTCAGTCCCAGAGAGAGGCCACGAATCAGTTGAACTACCACCAAATGGGAGGAGCTTGGTGAAAAGAGACGGTGAGATTGAGAGAATATAAGAGAAGAATCTGATGGTAGACTTAAAAATTCTGAAATGAAAACATTTCTATAGCATCTAGCAATATGGGGCTCTGTTTCCAGGAATGATGGGTGAACAGGATATTGGTGTCAGCTGGGATGTTGGAGAGCATTGGATGAGCATTTGTTCTGCAGCTTTGTAACTGGGAGCAGGGTCAGCAGTCTTCGACTCATTGGGCTGAATCTGATAATAATTTGTCTCAGTGTCATTTTCATTGACTGTGACAGGGAGATTGTTTTTCTGAGATTCCTGATGCAATCTTATCGATCTCACCTCATTAACTACCCACCCAATCCCATGGTGCCCCTCTTATTCAATGTCAGCCCAATTCTCAAACCCATCATGGCTAGAGGTACTCACTATCGTCTGGATGTCCCTGGATATTCTGTGATCGATTGCACTGGTGCCATCTTTAAAAGGCCAATGGGCACACAGTTGCGCTTTCTCAGTTTGGAACTGCCCTGCACAGTTTACTCCGAGCATGGCAGATAAGGGGCAATTACACCACGGTTTGTCGATACGGGCATGGAGGTCCTGGTGGATCAGCTAGTACAGACGGGAACCATTCTCTTCCCGGAGGGGGCGGCACCACCAGACCCACCGAGCATGGTCTGAGCTCAGTGCAGTATCTGCGGTCTGAAGAAATGTCCAGAAATACAGGACAAGCATCAATAACCTTCCGCACTCTGTCAGGATAGGTGTTACCGTATTCTCTTTGCTCCCTCACACTCACTGCATGTCTGTTACAGCGCCTTCCCCAGAATAAGGCTCCATCACTCTCACTACTGCATGCAGCACCTTCTCTCTCTCTCGCTCCCTCTCACTTATGCAACACCCCCACATTGTTATAAAATGTGATGGAGAGTTTCTAGAATTCTCTGGATGATGTAGTTTGTACAATGCTCCAGATAATTTTCAAATTAATACACAACTTCATCCAAATGTTCCTCCCCAATGTGTAATACATCAACGGAAGAAAGAGAGTTTTACTTTTTTTAAAAAATCACTCAGGATGAAAGTGCGTCATGAGGCCATTAAGCCTCTCAAATATGCTCCACTATTCAGACAAAGGGAGCACCTAAACACTTGAAGACTCACTCTCTTCTTGAAAACAGGCGCCACATTGGAGGTTCTCAAGTTTTGCTGGAACACTCCAGCCATCCAGAAAGTTATGGAATATTTCACACAGTGCCACCAGTCACTCTGAAACCACTTCTATTATAACCAGTTTTGAATTGCTGACGACCTGTTTACCCTTGATCTTATCTGTTGAGAAAAGACTTGTTAGTCTTATTAGAGACAGTGCAAGATCTTCCATGTGTCTACAATTTTGTTTATATTATTGTAATTCTTTGTGACTTCCCCGTGAGGAACGATTTAAAATAATGTTTTAAATTATCAGCCTGTAGCCTGAAACCAAATCCGCAGTCACACCCTCCAGGTATCCCACATATTCTTTCCTGCCTTTCTTCCAAGGGTCACACACACATCATGAATGTTTTGTATTCGATATGGGAAAACTCTGGCGGTTAGTTTTTTTTCATGTTTCTTGCCAGTTTTGGAATAATTTTCTTGGCATTTTACTTTATACAATCTGCTTCTGGTTCCAAAAATAAACTTCCCAAAGCTGGCGGATGTGAGAGCTCCCCAATCTGAATTCTGTAGTTTGTGATTGATTAGTATCCTTCACAGACTTTGTGCATCATGGGCGGTTCATCTTCACATCTTCATATCATCTTCTTTTTGATTAGAGTCAATCATTGATGAGCGTTATGAAATATCTGCTTAAATGTCTCCCCCACATATCTACTGACCTTCACGTGGGTCTATTTTCACATTCCGTTTTAGACAATATATTAGACATAAATCTGCAATTGAAATGGTTGGCTCTTCTCAATCATTCAGGGGGAACTTCTGTATGTAGCTGAACACAGGATCAGCTGAGAGTGACTCCATTATCCCAGTTTCTCTGGTTCCGCCATTTCTGTTCGATGATGCCACATGCCAGTGGGAAGCTTCTCACATGTCAGCCTTTTCTCTGAAACGAGAAATCCTCTCACTCCGGTGGACTGAAAATTCAACTGTGACTGTCTTATCTCCCTCACTTCTGCCCTCACTCTTTCCCCTCCTTCCCAGCTTTCACTGTACAAGATGCTGCTGGACCTAGAGTCATAGAGATATACAGCATGGAAACAGACCCTTCGGTCCAGTGTATCAAAGCTACCCAAACGCCCTGTCCAACACGGAGAGCCATACACCAGGAAATGAACGATAACACAAGGTGAACCCATTCATTGGTTCTGGAACTACAAAACACTGACGTCAATGACTCTACAGAGCTCTTAGTCATGGTCAGGGAGAGAAACAATGGGAAACACATACACATCAAACAAAGTTGATGACATTACAGGAATGGAAAAGATTCAGATGAATATGATAAAGAGTTTGAATATTGTAACAAATTGGAGACGTGACACCGGGGAAAGACCTAACTGAATGAGAATATGGAAATGGAAGTATTGCCGCATCAGAAACCAGGTTAGGTCGCTGAGTACAGGGCTGATGGGTGATTGGGTGTGAATTGGGGGTCAGTCACTAGAATTGAATTGCAGATATTTCAGCTCAAACTCGGCATTTTTGTGATGCTGTAGATCAAAGCAGCAGGAGCAGAAGCAGAATTGTGTTCAATCACCATCTGTAACTTTTTCCCCCCGGGATAATCCCTCAGTCTATCATTGACATCATCCGATCTATGGTTCAGTGACAAGTGTGGATGAACATGCCAGAGTTAGAACCATGTGCACCTCAACCTGACTACAACCCATTAACGCTAATGCACTTGAATGGTTGCATTCCAAACAGCAGAACTAACACCTGACAGAGAGGGTGAAATGATCGCCAGACCAACAGATGAGATCTAAACTCTGCCGTCCTGCCATATCCAATTATAAAGGTCAATGCACTCTTAAACAACTCACTGGAGGAGAGGACTCCACAAATATCACAATCCGAAATAATGGAACAGCCTTGTACCTCAGTGTACAAGATAAGGATGTAATATCTGCACAATCCTCAGCCAGAAATGTTGATTCGATGATCCACGTCACCCTCCCATCATGCCCACAGAATCACAGATGCCAACCTTCACCCAATTTGATTGGCTGCAAGTAACATGAAGAAACAGCTGAACACAGTAGATACGATTGAGGCAATGGGCCCTGACACCATTCCTGCAATAGGACTGAAGACTTGTGCTGCACAACAAGCCGTGTCCCTGGGGAAGCTGTTTCATTCCAGCTCCAACTCTGACACCTCCCTGGCAAAGTGGAAAATTACTTAGCTATGTCCCGTCCCCTAAGAGGAGAATAATTACAAACTGGCCATTTACCATGCGCTCAGTCCCATCGCTCTAGTGAATTTGGAGGGAGTTCTTTTTGATAGAGCAATCAAGCAGCACAGAAATAACCAGCTCAGAGTGTTTTTTGGTAGGTCCCCATGTGGAGATGATGCTGTTGTGGAAATGTCACTGGATTACTAATCCAGACCAAGTTAATGATCTGGCAGCTGGTGGAAGTTAAAAGCAATTAATAAAATGTTGAGATCTAAAGTCTGGCGGCATTAACAGTGACCCTGAAGCCAATGTCAATTGTAAACACCAATTGCCTTCCCCTAAGTACTTTCAGGAAGTGAGTATACCGTGCTTTCCTGCTCTGGTCTAAAAGTTACTCCAGACGCACAGACATATGATAAACTCTTCAATGGTCTCTGAATCGTCCAAGCAAGACGCTAAATTGTATCAAACTGTTCCAAGGTCTTAATGGATAAAACCGGACAGGACATTAACCCTCGGAATAAGAATAGGGAATGGAAAACATAGACTTGTTGATCCTGCAAATGTCTCCTTACTAACATCTGAGAGTTTGTGACAGCAGTTAAAAAGCTTTAACACAGACTGCACAGAAGCATCCGGAAAGGAGTAGGTCATTGAACACATTAAGCCTTTCCCATTCTAGTTAATGGAGAAAACCTCCTCAATGCAGTTTTCCACATACAGTGTTCATATCCCTTAATATGTTCAAACATAGGGATATATAAAATTTAAAAAAAAAACTGCTGTAATCCCTTCGGTCCATCAATTTTGCTCCTTCATTCTAAATACAGGCAGTTCTCCGATAATGTGTGTTTATCAAACTCGACTTCAATACAACACGATTCGTGAACTGTGCAACTTTCCTTATAAAGCGAGCTCACGATTACTGGAACACGTTCCTTCCCTGGCACCAGCTGAACAGCAAGTCCCAGACTCAGGATCCTCTGATGCAAAATGCACCCTCAGCGTGTTCAGCTAAGACATGAATATAATCCGCTCTGCAGGCCTTGAACCTGAGCCTGAAACTGGGAATTGCAGTCAACATTGAGAAGGAACTGTATTTTAAACTGGGAGAGAAGCTTGATGCAAACTGGAATTCTGCGTCTGCATCATGTGGTCAGTCAGCTTGCGTGCTTCCTGGTGAAGAGTTTGGTGAAATGTGCAAGGCTGTATCAGCTGTTGTTGTGTGAAAGTATTACATTTACTGCACTATTACATTACAATATATCATTTGAAGATTTACGTGCACTGTGCTATCGTTTGTGTTAGGCTGACCAATTTTTGTTTTGATTTTTCATGATATTTTTGGGGCTTCGCCCATTATCCTCTTTTCCCCCATAGGTCCCATTATTTATATTGCACCGTTTTCTATAATACGGTGTTCCACAGGAACTCAGCCGCCGCATTATTGGAGAACCAGTAATTGAAATGATCGCTAATTCCCGCCTCAGGCAACTGTCTGTGTGGAGTTGGCACATTCTCCACGTGTCTGCGTGGGTTTCCGCCGGGTACTCCAGTTTCCTACCACAGTCCAAAGATGTGCAGGTTAGGTGAATTGGCCATGCTAAATTGCCCATAGCGTTAGGTGAAGGGGTAAATGTAGGGGAATGGGTCTGGGTGGGTTGCTCTTCGGGGGTTCGGTGAGGACTTGGTGAGCCGAAGGGCCTGTTTCCATACTGTAAGTAATCTAATCTAATAGAACATAGAACATAGAACAATACAGCACAGAACAGCCATTCGGCCCACCATGTTGTGCTGAACATTTGTCCTAGCTTTAGCACCTATCCATGTACCTATCCAATTGCCGCTTAAAGGTCACCAATGATTCTGACTCTGCCACTCCCACAGGTGCGCATTCCATGCCCCCACCACTCTTGGGGTAAAGAACTTACCGCTGACATCCCCCCTATACCTTCCACCCTTCACCTTAAATGTATGTCCCCTTGTAACACTCTCTTGTACCCGGGGAAAAAGTCTCTTACTGTCTACACTATCTATTCCCCTGATCATCTTATAAACCTCTATCAATCACCCCTCATCCTTCGTCGTTCCAATGAGAAAAGGCCTAGCACTCTCAGCCTATCCTCGTACGACCTATTCTCCATTCCAGGCAACATCCTGGTAAATCTCCTCTGCACCCTCTCCAAAGCTTTAACATCTTTCCTAAAGTGAGGCGACCAGAACTGCACACAGTACTCCAAATGTGCCCTTATCAAGGTCCGGTACAGCTGCAACATCACCTCACGACTCTTGAATTCAATCCCTCTGCTAATGAACGCTAATACACCATAGGCCTTCTTAGAAGCTCTATCCACCTGAGTGGCAACTTTCAAAAAGCTATGAACATAGACCCCAAGATCCCTCTGCTCCTCCACCTTACTAAGAACCCAACCATTAACCCTGTATTCCGCATTCTTATTTGTCCTTCCAAAATGGACAACCTCACACTTGACAGGGTTGAATTCAATCTGCCACTCCTCAGCCCAGCTCTGCATCATATCTAAGTCCCTTTGCAGCAGACAACAGCCCTCCTCACTATCCACAACTCCACCAATCATCGTATCGTCTGCAAATTTACTGTCCCACCCTTCGACTCCCTCTTCCAAGTCATTAATAAAAATTACAAACAGCAGAGGAACCAGAACTGATCCCTGCGGAACTCCACTTGTAACTGGTCTCCAGGCTGAATATTTACCATCTACCACCACTGTCTGACTTCGTGCGGTTAGCCAGTTCTCTATCCAACTGGCCAAATTTCCCACTATCCAATGCCTCCTGACTTGACGCATAAGCCTACCATGGGGAACCTTATCAAATGCCTTACTAAAATCCATGTACACTACATCCACTGCTCTACCGTCATCCACATGCTTGGTCACCTCCTCAAAGAATTCAGTAAGACTTGTAAGGCAATACCTACCCCTCACAAATCCGTGCTGGCTGTCCCTAATCAAGCAGCATCTTTCCAAATAGTCATAAATCCTATCCCTCAGTACCCTTTCCATTACTTTGCCTACCACCGAAGTAAGACTAACTGGCCTGTAATTCCTGGGGTTATCCCTATTCCTTTTTTTTGAACAGGGGAATAACATTCGATCTAATCTAATGCACTATCACCACAATATACTCCTGCTCCCCCCCCCCATCCCTTTTGTGTCATGAAATCCTTATTTATAGTCAGTGCCTTAACTTCCGCAGCCTTATGTGATACATAATTCCCCAGGTTCACAGTGTCTGAGTGCAGACATTTATTCTCACCACAGTGCAGAGTGGCCTGCCTGCACATAATACTGTGAGCCCTTGTTTTTAGACCTCCCAGCCAGGGGAATTATCACCCCTGCTTCCAGTCTGTCTCACCTTCTCAGAGTTTTATATATTTCACTGAGATCTCCACTCATTTTCCTAAAGCCCATGGGATACAGGCCCAATCAACTCACCTCTGCTCCAACAACAATCCTGTCATCCCAGAGATCAGTCTGGTAATACTTTGCTGCACTGCCTCAATGTCAGGTTTGTCCTTTATTAGGTAAGGAGACCAAAACTGCACACAATACAGCACAATGTTCAAGATGGTGTTTCATCAAGGCCCCGTACAGCTGCAATAAGTGATCCTTACTCGTGGACTCAAATCCCTTTGAAATGAAGGTCAACACACCATCTATCTTCCTATCTTCCAAAATCAAGCAACCACAGAAGCATAGACTCTGTACCGTCAGAAAGGCAGCACGATCTATTTTAATTCCACTTTCTTACATGAAAACCGAAGCCATAAATGTTATGATACTTCAAGTGCTGGCCCAATTGCTTTTTAATTGTTGTGAGCTTATCCGTCACAACTACCGTCTCAGGACGTTTATTCCTGACCCAAACACCCTCTGGGCGAAAAACAATCCTCAAATCCTCTATCAACCTCAAACCCTTGACTTGAAAGGTGTGCCCCCTTGTTCATGGCCTTCTAACTAAAAGGAACAGCTGCTGTGTATACACCCTGTCCATGGTCCTCATAATCTTATCGTACTGAATCACGTCGCGCTCAGCCTTTCTGCTCCAAAGTAAACAGCCCGAGCTTATCCAGCCTCTCTCCATAGCTGATATGCTCCATAGGGAACATCCTGGTGAATCTCCTCTGCATCCACTCCAGTGCAATCATATCCTTCCTGTAATGTGGCTCCCAGAACTGCACACAGTATTTCAGCTTGGCCTAACCAAAGTCCTGTTTACACTTTAATAATCTATATCTCGATGAGTAAACACTATGATTACTTTCTCCTTTGCCATCTTAACTAACATATTACCCTGCCTAGTGACATTCAGGGATGTGTGGAGAAGCACGCCCTGAACTTCCTAGTGTACTGCCATTCATTGAGTCCTCTCCTGTCTGGTTCCTTCTTCCAAAGTGCATCACCTCATATTTATCAGGGTTACATTCCATCTACCGTTGATCCACCCATCTGACGATTCCACCTGTATCTTCCTGAAACATAAGGCCTTCCTCTTCATTGCCAACCACCCGGACAATATTTGTATCAAACACAAACTTACTTATCATACTCGGCCCACCCCCTCCACATTCACATCTACATCATTTATAAATACCACAAATAATAAGGGATACAGCAGTGATTCTTGTGGTACACCAGGGGACACTGATCTCTAGTCACATAAATAGCTTTCTACTACTACCATCTGTCTCCTGCTACTAAGACAATTTGAATGCCAGTTGCCTAATTACCCTTGATACCATGGCCATGCGATTGTACTTTCTTCATCACCTCTGTTTAAGGTCTGGCTGAAAAACCATATAAATAACCTCTTCGAAAAAAGTAAATAAAATTCTCTCGGTATGACTTCCCTCTGATGACTTCATGCCGACTATCCCTGATCAAATATTGCCTCTGTAAATGAAGATCAGTTTTTTTTCCTTCCATATTTTCCCCAATAGTTTCCCTGACACTGATCTGATACTCACTAATCGACAGTTCCCTGGTTTACCGCCACCAGCCTTCCTGTAAAGAGTGCGCTCCAGAACTTTGGCCCCCTCTTCTTTGACCAGAATCTACTGAAATATTTGTTTCAGGGCCTTTCCTCCCTCTCTCCAACAGCAGCCTGTAATGCAACTCATCCGTACCTGGGGATTTGTCCAATTTTATACTAGCCAAAGCCTTCACTACTGCTCGCATTTTATATCGATCTGCTCAAGAGCTTCCCAGTCCATATTCTCGTATTCTGTATCTGCCTCCTCCTTCTTCCAAGTAAAACAGCTGTGAAGTTCTCATATCACAATTTATTAATGTTCTCCAGCTTCACACACAAATTGCCCCCTTTGGTTTCTAATGGGCCCTGATTATTACCTGGTTATTCTGTTCTGCTTGATGTTCTTGCGGAATATCTTGAAATTGTCGCTAACCTTGGTCGCACTTGTCCAAGCCCCTATTTGATCTCGTCCCCTCTGTTTCAATATTTTAAATCTTCACTGAAATCATCTCTATTCTCTGAAACACTAGAGAACAAAGACTTAGTTTTTTCAGTAGACAATTTTGTCATCCGAGGATATAGTCTGACGAATGTCTATTCAGTATTCAGTTTGATTTACTTAGATCAGGACATCAAAACTATAGCTGAAAAATGTGTTGTTGGAAAAGCTCCTGAAGATGATTCCTGAAGAAAGGCTTATGCCCGAAACGTCGTTTCTCCTGCTCCTTGGATGCTGCCTGACCTGCTGCGCTTTTCCAGCAACACATTTTTCAGCTCTCATCTCCAGCATCTGCAGTCCTCACTTTCTCCTGCATCAAAACTGTACGCAATACTCCAGATACAGACTGACCAAAACTACGTGTGACTGGTGCAGAACGTCTTTGCTTCTAGTCAGAGCAAATTACTCCATAATCTGGAATCTGTACTGAAACCAACATATGCTGGAGATTACAATGAGTCAGACAGCATCCGTGGAGACAGAGCACGGAACTCTACATCGGCTATACAGTGATTCCCTTTAAAGCAGTCAAACCTCACCTTTACTTTCTCTCATTTGCATATGTTCCTCCCAATACCCGTTGCTTTTTTTTCTGCTAATGTACCGTATGAATTCTTTAAAAATCCTTCTGAATATCCAACTATACCACATCCACTGGTTCTTCATCATTTATATCTATAAGGGATATCTTCAAGCAAGCAGTTTGTCAATGTTTACTTGCTTTTCCAATATCTAAAATCATTCTCTTCGTGTTTGCTATAATTTTCGAAGTGGTCAAAATCGCATTCTTTACAATAAAGTCCAGCAGATTCCTTACTGTGAGTGACAAGTTAACTAGTCTGTAGCTCTCCACTCTCCCTCTTCTTCCCTTCTTAAATTATTGAAATACATTTGAAACCTTCCAAACTGAATATGGAAAATCACAGTGATCCCCAATGCAATCAACCTGTTTATTGCTGCTTTCTCTGAAATTTTGGTATGATGTAATCTGATCCAACAGACTTATCAATGCTCAATCCAGCTGTGTTTTGAAATAGTAGCTCATCACCGATATGAATGGTTTTAGTTTGTGGTTATGCAAGTCCATGGTCACGTTATATTTCTGGGAGATTTTCTGGATCTTTTCCATGAAGGCAGACATAAAGTAACTGTTTAGTTTCCTGGTATTTTTCTGTTCTCTCCAACAAATTATCCTGTCCACACATTCACTGTTCCACCTTGCTTTTTTCCCCTTTCAAATATTCATAGAGGTTTTTCCGTCAGGCTTTTTGTTTCTGGTTAGTTTGCATTCTTGTACTCTTTTTGATTTACTGAACACCTTTTTAGTCCTCTTTTGTTGTGCCCTAAATTTCAGTGAATCCATAATATCTGGCAATTTTCTGAGGCACGTTCTTTGATCTAATGCAATTTTTGACATTTTTTGTTAACCCTCGTTGAGTCACCTTTCCCTTTTGCTAATTACACCTTGGAGGGATATATGAATATTGTATGCCTTAAAGTGTTTCTATAAGTAACAGACATTGCCTGTCTTTCATCAAATCCTTTTTCATGTACTTTTCAAATTCGCTGAATCCAACTTATTCCCCATATGTTCATGTGTTACATGACTCAGGAATATACACACAATTTAAGGAAAAAAACCTGCTCTGTATTCAGACGTCATGTAAATTTCAATGTATTAACATCATTATTCCCAACAGCTCCTTTACACCAAAGTTTCAATTAGCTCTTCTGATTACACACCCCTTCCAAAATAGCCTGATCTCTAACTTGGTGCTCAACATACTGTTGAGGAAACCCATCTTATACACGCTCAAGAATCAGATGTAACTTGAAGCTGTCCATTATGACTGCAGTACCCATAAACCTGAGTATCTAATTTCCTGTTTTATATCATACCCAAAAATTGTATCACAATTTTGACTTCGATATATAACTCCCATCAACGCGTGCTTCTCCTTGCTGTTTCTAAGCTCCACCTTACCAGATTCTGTGGAATCTGAGTGACGTGGGCTCTGGGGAGCTTAATGGTAGATTCAGGCGAGATGTTTGGCGACACACATCACAACATTGATATTATCTCATCACATCTTACGCGTTCTTCTCAAAGGTCATTGTAACATTTTCTCCAGATCTCCCGTCATGCTATCGAGTAGAGAAGGACAATGATCTTTCAGCAATTCTGTGTATTCACCCAATGATCTGTGACTGCTCTAACCTGGGAGGGAACTTTACAGCTGCTGCTGTACATGATCTTAGTGAGATCACATCTGCAGTAGTGTGTACAGATTTAATCTCCTTACTGAGGAAAGAATTTTGGAATTAACTCAGAGATTGTTCCCTCAACGGATTTCTGCAACAAAGGTGTTAATCATAGAATCCCGACAGCGTGGAAGCAGGTCACTTAACCCATCGACTTCACACAGATCCTCTAAAGACTATCCCATCCAAACCCAATCCATCCGCTCCACCCCTCCTCCCCCCCAATCCACCCAATCTCTGTAACCGGGCATTTTCCATGACTGATGCATTTAGCCTGCACATCTTGGCACTGTGAGTAGAAACTGGAGAAACCTATGGAAACCCACGCAGACACAGGGAGAATGCGCAAACTCCACTCTGTCACCCTGAGTTTAGAATTGAACCTGGATCACTGGTGCTGTGAGGCAGCATTGATAACCACTGAGTAATCCAGTGAGGGCAACACAACCTGTCTGCACAGTTCAGCCCTCGAAATGTGACATAACAGCAGGGTGTTTCCATAAGTCCCCAAACCTGTCGTTGAGCAACAGGAGGAAGACATTGAGATCTTCAACGGTTTGATCAGGAACTGGAGCAGGACATGCAAGCCATCAAGAATATAATGTTGGAACACGAAGAGGACATTCATCCCATTGAGACTATAATGTTGGAAAACAATGAGGACATTCATCCCATTGAGACTATAATGTAGGAACACAAGGATGATATTCAGCCCATCGAGACTATAATGTAGGAACACCACAAGGACATTCAGCCCATCGAGACTATAACGTAGGAACATCAGGAGGTCATTCAGCCTATCGAGTGTGTAAAACCAGGAACTGTATGAGTCCATTCAGACATTCATATCCCTTACATCACAACTGGAACAGATCTTTTACAGCTTTGTGTCTATTGCACAGGAATTGAAAGAGAATGTAGAGGTTATAGAAAGGAAAGAATTTAGAATAACCAGCTTCACCAGGGGAATGGAAACTAATGGACAAACTATTTGGACTGACGACAAATTGTTAGAATCTGTTATTGAGGAAATAATAATGGAGATTTACAAAGTCAAACCACAATCCATCACAGTCAACATAGTTTTATGTAGGATAAGTCTTCTTTGAATGATGTGACAAAGTTTCTTTTAATAAAAAATGACAAACAAGGTGAATAAAGGGAATGCTATAGATGTATTATATCTGGACTTCCATGTTGCATAATGTGTCACACAAACGATTAATATGCAAGACAAGAGCACATGGGGTTAGGAAATGTTTATTTTCTAGGAGAGAGGATTGGCTAACCAATAAAAGCCATGATATGGAGATGGAAGAAGCCATTCTTTCTCTATGCACTGCGAATGATGTGGAATTTAACAGTTTCTTGCATCTCTATGTCAGCATCAATAAAGCCAGCACCAGAGGTGCCTGTCCAGATGAATACCACTCTCGGGAGATGCTCAGTCAGAAAGAATTCACTCGAAACAGGGAATGTTCAGCTCCCTGACTAGAAATGAGCCGGAAATATATGTAAAGCAGGCAGAGGATTGGAGCTATCGTTGCTTTTGTTCTTCCCTCACAGGAGGTGTGCAGCCTTGATCAGGCCAGCATGTTGTGCTGATCTTAAACTGAGTGGCTGATTCAGCTATTCCACAGGACAGTAATGAGTAAAACACATTGCTGTGGGTTTACAGTCACTCAGAGACCTGACCAGGAAAGGATGACCCATTTCCCTTTCTCTAAAGGATATGAAGAAAGCAGATGGGCTGTTTCTCACAAATGATGATGGTTTCATTTCAATGCCCTAATTCAGTCATGAGCTATCTGTGCCTCTAGACTATGAGTCAATGACTTGACCACCATACACTCCTTTGGACTGTGTGATCTGTGTGTTGTCATTCCCAGGGAACAGTGAAGACTGCATCATTGAAGATATTCAAGGCTGACCTTAACTTATTTTGATGGATAGCACAGTCAATGCTTATTGGGAACAGACATGAAAGGAGGTAGTCAACTGCAAACAGACCAGTCATGCTGTTTCTAAATTTAGTAGCAGGCTGGAGGGGCCGAATGGCCAACTGCCTCTCCTATCTCACATGTTGTTCTCCCAATTAATCCTTGACGCTGTTACAGAAAGAAAGATCGACTGCATTCAGCCAGTCAGCGTTTTTATTATGGGACAGGAGGAGACCATTCTGTCCCTCAAAGGAGAAACGCAGAAATAGAATGCAGTCTTTCAGCCTATTCACTAAATTATACCATTTGGAGGAGGCCCTACAAACTTTCTGGGCAACTACACTTGAACAGGGGAGACCTGGTTCGTCAATCTGAAGTACAGTGTAGAGATAATTTGTCTTTTTCAGAATGGACAGCTGTAACTAGTGGAAGTCCTCAGGGATCAGTGTGAGTTTATCAACATCTTACAATTTGGATTACTGATTTGGATGAAGGGGCTGAATGGATGGGAGTTCAATTTCCTTATACACCAGGATAGTTTTACAAAAAGCTGTCAAGTGAGACAGAGCTTCTGCAATGGGATAGAGACAGGTGAGAGTAGAGCATTTACAATGGGATACAGAGAGGGGGAGGGCAGAGCGTCTGCAATGGGATTCAGACAGGAGGAGGCAGAGCGTCTGGTATTGGATACAGACAGGTGAGAGCAGAGCATCTGCAGGAGGATACAGACAGGGGGAAGGCAGGGTGGCTGCAATGGGATATAGATAGGTGGAGGGCAGAGTGTCTGCAATGGGATACAGACAGTGGGAAGGGCAGAGCATCCGCTATGGGATACAGAGAGGGGGAGGGCAGAGCGTCTGCAGTGGGATACAGAGGGGAAGGCAGAGCGTCTGCGGTGGGATACAGACAGGGGGAGGGCAGAACATCTGCAATGGGATACAGACAGGAGAGGCAGAGGTCTGAAGTGGCATAACAACGGCGGAGGGCAGAGCATCTGCCATGGGATACAGAGAGGGGGAGGGCAGAGCGTCTGCAATGGAATGCAGACAGCGGGAGGCAGAGCGTCTGCAGTGGGATACAGACAGGGGAATGTCAGAGTTTCTTCAATGGGATACAGACGGGGGAGGGCAGGGCGTCTGGAGTGGGATGCAGATGGGGAGCATAGGGTGCCTGCAATGGGATACAGGCAGAGGGAGGGCATGGTTTCTGTAATGGGATGCAGACAGATGGAGGCAGTAAGTAAACCTTCGCCAAAAACAGTGCAATGTGGGTGACGGAAACTTTGTGTTCTGAGGTAGGATAAGAAAACATTTAATTATTTAAATGAAGAGAGATTGCAGAACTTGGTCATACAGCATGATTTGCTTGTCCTGGTACACGAATCACATCAAGTTAGTCTGGAGATGCAACAAGTGATTTGGAGGGTAAGCAGAATGTTGCTGCTTTCATTGCAAAGGGTATTGGGTTTGATCAGAGGAATGATTTTTCTGCATCTGTGCAGGTCAGTGCTGATAACACATCTGATGTTTCATGTGTACTTACAATTCCCTAAACTGGAAAAAAAAACACAATGGCTCTCGAAACTTTCCAAGATGTTCCTTTTTTTCTTGTTCTTGGGACGAAGGCATCATGCATTGAAGGATTAACAATTTAGGCCTGAGAATGGGAGATGCTCTTATTGAGCATAGAAGATCACGAGAAGAGTGTAGCTAGTCAATACCTGATGGATATTTCCTCTTGTGTTGGAGAATGTAACTGGGGAAGTAGTGTATGATTAAGACTGATTCTGAGGAACCGTCACCAGATCAGAAACGTTAACTCCGACTTTTGGTCTCAGATGCTGTCAGACCTCCAGAGCTTTTCCAGAAATATCTGTATTTGTTTAAGTTTAGGATGCATTCATTTTAACACAGATATTGTGAAAGCATTAAATGTTTCATTTTTTAAAATTACACAGGCGCAAATAAACATATCTTCAAATCAACTGGGATCATTTCAAACAAAGGAAATGGGAAAGTGCAGCTACATGAAGCAGGGAATGTGACAGAATACAGTTTAGGCAATATTCAAGGAGATCTCATATGGTCCAGGTTGGGGTTGGATAACATTGTTATGTGATTCACTTCAGAGAGAGGAACAAATGTAACCTTTCTGAGGAGGAATGACATATTACTCCCTCTCTCTTTCCTTATTATTCCTCCCAGCAATGTGTGCGACCTAAGAAAAGAAATCCATCAGTCATCTTTACCAGACATGGAGGATGTGGGAGGTAAAGGTCGTCACTCGAGTCCCTGCTGACTTTGCCTGCGCGAAGTGTACCTAACTCTAGTTCTTCACAGACCACGTTCGGGAACTGGAGCTGGAGCTGGATGAACTTCAGATCATTTGGGAAGATGAGGGGATGAGAGAGAGGAGTTCTGGGAAGGTAGTCACACCTCAGTTACAGGATAAAGATGGTTAGGTAACCGTCGGGAAACGGAAATGGAATAGGCAGAGAGAGCATGAATATCCTGTGGCCGTTTCCCTCAATAACAAGTATACCGTTTTGGATGCTGTTGGGGAATGGGACCAACAAGGGGAAAGCAATAGCGGCCAGCTCTCTGACACTGAGCATGGCACTGTGACTCAGAAGGGAATGGGGGAGACTAGGACAGCGACAGCAATAGGAGATTCAGTAGTGAGAGGTCGTGAGCGAGACTCCCGGATGGTATGTTGCCTCCTGAGTGCCAGGGTCAGGGATGACTCAGATTCTTCGGGGGAGGGGGAGGGGGCGGAGAACAATCAGAAGTCTTGGTCCGCATCGGCACCAATAAGACAGGTATGGAAAGGGAGGAGGACCTGAAAAGTGAATATAGGGAGTTAGCTTGGAAGCTAAAAGGCAGGACAAGCAGAGTAGTAATCCCAGGATTGCTACCGCTGCCACCTCCTTCTGAGACAGGAACAGAGAGAGCGAGTGCAGCTGAACACGTGGCTACAGGCTGGTGTTGGAGGGAGGTTTTCAGATATGTGTGTCATTGGGATACCTTCTGGGGAAAGTGGGATCTGTACAAGAAGGACGGGTTGCACCTGAACTGGGTGGACAACAATATCCTGGGCGGGAGGTTTGCTCGAGATCTTTGGGAGGGCATAAAATAGGTTGGCAGGTGTGTGGGAACCTGAGGTACGGATCACATGATGCAGTCGATAGCGACCAGTTGATACGGAGTGCAAAGTGTCTGTGAGCAAGTATGGGCACTTGATGGGGCAAAGGTGCAGTCAGTGTTGTGGGTTGGAATGTCTCTATTTTAATGAGGACAGCATGAAACAGACTGATATGCTAGAACCTGTTGATGTTAAGAAAGAGGATGTGCTGAAAATTTTGAAAAACGTAAAGATAGATAAATCCAGATGGGATATATCCAATGTTACTATACGAAGCGAGGGAAGAGTTTGCTGTGTCTTTGGCGATGATCTTTGTGCCCTCACTATCAACTGGAGTCGTACCAGAAGATTGCAGGGTGGCAAAAGTTATTCCATTGTTCAAGAAAGGGTTAACATTGGGAATTAGATACCAGTTAGTCTTAGGTCGGTGATGGGCAAATTATTGGAGAGGATTCTGCGAGGCAGGATTTATGACTATTTGGAAATCAATAATTGAATGAGAGATATTCAGCATGGCTTTGTGAGGGGCAGGTCATGTCTCATGTACCTCACTGAATTCTTTGAGGATGTGACAAAACAGGTTTTTGATGGTAGAGCAGGGGATATTAGCAAGGCGTTTGATAAGGTTTGATTAGAGTAGATTCCCTACAGTGTGTAAACAGGCCCTTCGGCCCAACAAGTCCACACCGACACTCCAAAGAGTAACCTACCCAGACACATTTCCCTCTGACTAATGCACTTAACATTTTGGGCAATTTAACATGACCAATTCACCTGGTCTGCACATCTTTGGACTGTAGGAGGAAACCCGCACAGACACGGAGAGAATAGGCAAACACGATACAGACAGTCGCCCGAGACAGGAACCGAAGCCGAGTTGCTAGTGGTGTGAGGCAACAGTGCTAACCACTGAGACACCGGGCTACACTTAGCAGGCTCATGGTAGGCTCATTCAGAAAGTAAGGAGGAATGGGATACAGGGAAAACTGTCTGTATGGATACATGATTTGCTGGCCCATAGAAGACAGAAGGTGGTGATAGTTGGAATATATTCAGCCTGGAATTGATGACCAGTAGTTTTCAGCAGGGATCAGTTCAGGGAACTCTGCTGTTTGTGACTTTTATAAGTGACGGAGTGAGGAAGTTGAATGGTGCATTAGTAAGTTTGCCGATGACAGGAAGGTTCGTGGAGTTGTGCATAATATGGAGGGCTGTTGTAGGTTGCAAAGGGACATTGACAGGATGCAGAGCTGTGCTGACTAGTGGCAAAAGGAGTCCAACCGTGGAAGTGTCAAGTTATTCACTTTAAGAGTTCGAATTTGTATGCAGAATACAGGATTAAAGGATTCTGGGCAGTGTGGAGGAACAGAGGGATCTTGGGGTCCACGTCCATAGATCGTTCGAAGTTGCCACACAGGTTGATAGGGTTGTTAAGAAGGCGAATGGTGTGTTGGCTTTCATTTGCAGAGTGTTGAGTTTAAGAGCCGCGAGGTTATGCTGCAGCACTATAGAGTCCTGGTTTGACCACACGGAGTATTCACTTCTGGTTGCCTCATCATAGGAAGGATATTCAAAGTTTTCTGAGAAGTTTTGTAGCTCGGGTACTCGTTGTTGTGGTTCTGTTCGCCGAGCTGGGAATTTGTGTTGCAGACGTTTCGTCCCCTGTCTAGGTGACATCCTCAGTGCGTGGGAGCCTCCTGTGAAGCGCGTCTATGATCTTTCCTCCGGCATTTGTAGTGGTTTGAAACTGCCGCTTCAGTTCCAGCTGTCCGCTGCAGTGGTCGGTATATTGGGATCAGGTCGATGTGCTTATTGATTGAATCTGTGGATGAGTGCCATGCCTCTAGGAATTCCTTGGCTGTTCTCTGTTTGACTTGTCGTATAATAGTAGTGTTGTCCCAGTCGAACTCATGTTGCTTGTCATTTGCGTGTGTGGCTACTAAGGATAGCTGGTCGTGTCGTTTCGTGACTAGTTGGTGTTCATGGATGCGGATCGTTAGCTGTCTTCCTGTTTGTCCTATGTAGTTTTTTGTGCAGCCCTTGCATGGGATTTTGTACACTACATTGGTTTTGCTCATGCTGGGTATCCGGTCTTCGTTCTGGTGAGTTGTTGTCTGAGAGTGGCTGTTGGATGAGATAATTCCTCATGGGGGCAATCCACAACAAGAGATCAGAGCTTTAGGATAAGGCAGAGCAGACCAAAAACAGGGGTAAGGAAAACTTACTTCTCTCAAAGGGTTGTTCACTGCTCATGATAAGGCACTTAATTCACTGTCCCAGAGTGCAGTAGGGGCTGGGACATTGAGTAAATGAACGGATATGGAGAGCGTGCAGGAAAGTGGAACTGAGGCGGTAATGATATCAGACATGATTTTAATCGATGGCAGAGCAGGCTCAGGGGCTGAATTGTCGACTGATGCACCTCGTTCTTATTCAGCCTTTCGAATGTGTTGTACAGGAATCGGGGAGGACTGGTTATCATACAGGAAGCAGGCACTCTGGGTAAATCAGTCTTAATTACTTTGTCAGAACGTAACCAGGAAGGTCACCCAGTGACTCGTACTAGGTCCTCAGCTATTTACAAACAATATCAACGATTTGTAGTAGTAGAACAAATGTTCTGTCACTAAGTTTGGCGATGTCACTAAGATAAGCAGGACATTAATTTATGAATGGAGGGTCTGCAAATGTACATTGACAGGTAAGTTCAGTGGATAATGGTGAGGCAGGACGAATTAATGTAACATATAACCTGTATGTTTTTTCAAGAAGAATGGTAGACAGTATACTACCAAAATAGAGAGGCATTACAGGACTTAATGATACCATGTGTACTGGACGGTTCGCTCTGACCCGTTCAGACATGGGAAGTGCTGCTCCATCTCCCTGATCGTCTATTCCTTGATGTTCCCAGGGCCCATTGCTCTCATTCATCATATATATCCTCTGCTGCAGAATTATGATATTGATGTCGACATGCTGGGCGATGATGGATATGTCACCCCGTCCTGCATGGAAAGCTCCGTATCATAGAAGATGAATGAAACAGCGACCCTTATAGCCTCTGACAGCACCGTCCTCCCCCTGGTGTGAAGCTGCAGATCATTTTGAAGGAGGTGATACCGCTCTGTGACCAGCTCCTTGTTCTGTCAGGGTTCACTCACACTTTGCTCCTGGGTTACGTGTAGCTTGGGAAGGTGTTCCTGGAAAACCCGGGGTTGATACAGGTGACCCCTTTCTCCAGACACACTCACTGTGGGTTTCTGAGCTTCCCCTCTCTGCAGCCTCTGCTCCATTTGGTATTTATGTAGCAGACCCAGATGCTGTAACTACAGACCCCATGTTCCATCCAGAGTTGGGTCACAAAAATCCTCAAGTCTCCCTGAATGTCTGAGGCAGCTCACATCACAACCTCTAGCAAACCATCCCCAGCCCCTCCACTAACTTTTCAATAACAGGTGTCATTCGCAAGACCCTCAGCTACACGTTTCTTGGGACCAGACAAGACCAGACCACTCAGAATATTTTAAGAAGGCAACCTAGACCCTAACATTTCCTTGTTTTAACCTTAGATGTGAAGTGCGTATTCCAGATGTGTTGTGACTGGTCAACCCTTTCAAAGTTAAGCAAAATGTAATCCATTAAAATGCTCTAGTTAAAACACAATCAAAGAGAAGAAAAACTTGGGATAGCTTCTTTACTGAAACACTTATGCAAACAATAGATACACTACATTCTACTAAGTAACTGTGCTAATGCAGGAACATCCCTCTAACATACCCTTTGGCAAAAAGCTAAATTCAAACACAGAATCATACGTGCAGTTCTGCAATCCAGGAGGAAGCAACTTCAAGAGAGTTTTCAGGGAGAATAGGAGCAAGGGATAATGTATTGAAACTACCAATCCTTCTGGGACCCCAAACAGGTTCTGAAAGCTGCAGCGAAAATGAAAACGTAAAAACCCGTCTTAGAGAGCTAGCTGTTGCCCTTCAATTGTTACCAATGTTTTAATAAAATCTAATGTAACCTCGGTTACTTACTTCAGCCATTTTCAGTCGGCAGTTCGGCACCTCTGCCTTTACAACCTCTCTTCAAAAAAAAGGGAAAATAACACTTTCAAAATGACAGTATCGTCACACCTCCCCCTTTGACAAAATGAACCAGCAACACACAATGGCAGCTTCATTTTAACCCCATTATTTTATTCTATTAGTAGACTACAATGTATATATATATGACATTGACACTAAGCATGCAAGCATTCACAACTCTATTCTATTTCAGTCAGTTTATTCCTGCCACAGAACGTCTTTGTCTTTCTTCATTCAAGTCTCGACAACTTGTCAGCAAGTATGGTTTTTCGTCATGTCACCTGTATAACTTGGAAATTGAATAGCAGCAATAATAACCTCTATCTGCACAGACTGGAAGTATTTTCCAGAAATTTCTCCAAAAACGTTTTGGAGTTATGATCAGTATATCGATTTGTCTCAGACACGGTATTGGCAATTTAAATGCTGAAATGTTGCAACATCAACACCAAGCTCAAGGCCTCCTTCCCAATTGTGAAATATTTCTGTTGATGGTTTCACCGGACACTCCAACCACACGTTACATACTGAAGCAAATCTCATCTCTTCAATAGTCCTTCTGAATGACATGTCTTCTCATCTCTCAGCATCAAAGATTTACATGCCTCTGTACCTTTTAATGGTTTAACCTCTTTACCTGCTAGGCCTGGTCCATGCCAGTAAATCTTACTCTCACAGGTATAGGTTTTAAGAAGATCTTGCACATTTTTTCTATCCCTCACAGAAACCAAACTTTGATATATGGGCCAACTGATAACCATCAGCCATTTCCACTTATAATCTAGCCATTGTACCTCTCTGCTCTTCCACACGAGTTCTCCCGACTGCAGGAAGTTAATTTTTGAACTTTTCCAAAGTAAGAATCTCTTAAGAGTGTCATAGGTTGCTCTGATTTTACTACTCTCATTCACCTTTCAAAATTACTGTGTTTGATTCTTTCAAACGCAATGTACATTTAACCAGGGACCCTTTTTCAGATACCTAAAACGCTGTCAGTAGGCTTCTGGCACAAGCTCATATGAACTTCAGATGGATTTCTTTACCACCTCATATTGGCCAGATACCTCCTCCGTTAGGAATGCACATACCTCACTACGTATATCTACCAGCTTTGTTTGGATCAACTAATTCCACATAGTCACTGGCCACCGCAGTCTCATTAAATGTAGACAATGCCTGGATGTATTTAAACAGATCTCCATTAGACCTTAAGCTACCATAGGGTTATTCATCCTCACTATCCTCCTCATTCAGCCTAACATCTACCTTCATCTCCGCCCTTTTAACTCGACTTTCCTCTCTAATTGCTAACTTTTGACATTGAAACTGTTTCTTTCTGCTCTTCTTCTTTCTTATTCTATCTTTCTTCTTTCTCTCCTTTTCTTTTAATTCTACTTTTAATCACATTTCAAACTGTTTCAATTCCTTTTAGTATTCAAGCTGCCTCATCTGCAATTGAATTCTAGCCATTTCCAAAGACTCTGATAGTGTTTCCACCAAAATTAAAATGCCAACCTACAGCTGTAATTATCTCTCCTTTTCTCACAAACCTGACTCCAGCTTGTCTGCCAATTCTTACAGCTTTGCCTTGCTCACATTTTGTAAAATCTCCAACTTCACTTCTTCCATACCCAGAGAACTCTTAGAGACAGAAAGAACCATTAGCAACCAAGCATTATTCAAACAACCCGAATTCAACACCTGGAACAAAAGACACTAACAACTACAAAACACTGCCTTTGAACCCAACAATCTCTCTGCACACATTCTGCCCCTCCCCACGTGGGTTCCATCTCAGTTTTCCTCCCAAAGCCCATAGATTAGATTACTTAGAGTGTGGAAACAGGCCCTTCGGCCCAACAAGTCCACACCGACCCTCCGAAGAGCAACCCACCCATACCCCTACACGCAATTAGTGATTCTAATCCTGAATCTCATTTGAAATTGTCGGTTTCGAACCGGGAAAGAGTCCACAGTTTGCTATGGACCAGACCAAACTGCCTTAAAATACTTTAAGATGGTAGCCTGGACGCCAACCTTGTCTTATAGCAAATGTAGATGGGAAATGGATGTTCCAGATGTGATGCGGCTGGTCAAACCACTCAAATTTAAGCAAAACACAATTTATTTAAACACTCAAATAAAAATATATACAAAAAGAAGAGAAGTTTAGAATAACTTAACTACTGGAAATCTTAACAGAATAATAGATACAGTACCTCCCACTAATGAACTGTTCCAATGTACGAATATGCCATAAACTCGTCCCTTGGCAAAAAGATGCATCATAGGTCATTCAGTCTAGAATGCAATTCTCCAATCCAGGAGGAAACAGCATCAAGACAGATTTTGGAGAGAATAGCAGCTCGGAATTATTTATTGAAGCATCCAACCCTGCTCCCACCCCAGGCACCTGGTCATTGTTACAGCTCAGAAAAACTGGAAAACCTGGTCTATGCAAGCTGGCCATTGTTATCACTATTTACTAAAAAAAACTGAAAGCCTCCTAAGTTATTTACTTCAGCGGTTTCCAGTATGTAGTTCAGCCTTTAAGATCTATCTTTCAAGGAAAGGAGCAAATAATCTGCTTTAAAGTCACAGCATTGTCAGAGATGTTAGATGCCTGGTCCTTTACAGCAATACTCAATGTGCTGCCTCGTGTTACTGACCACACGATCAACTCAAAGGTTCACATCTGAAATTGAGTCGAGCTTAAAAATGTGTTGCTGGAAAAGGGAAGCAGGTCAGGCAGCATCAAAGGAGCAGGAGAATCGACGTTTCGGGCAAAAGCCCTTCGTCAGGAATTGGGTCGGTCGACATAGAGACCCATGAGTAACACTGCCAGAAGCAAGGAGGGAGGCAGTATTTGAACAAGTTCCCTGATGCAGTTAGTAATGTTCTACAGAGTGAATATCTGGATAGAGAGTCTCAACATGAACAATAATAGTGGCAAGAAGTGAATATTACATGAAAGAACAGTAACACAGTCATACCTGGTTTATAGAAAAAACATATCTGGACGATGAGACTTACCAGGGACACCGACGATAGACAGGAGAGGATAATAAATATATTGAATAATGAGAAGAGCATGATAGATCCGCGATGATAATGAGAACCAATCATAATATGTAGAAAAAAACCACACATCATCGGATAACCCCCTGTCCATTGTTGAAACATTCCAGTCTAATGTTCCCAGATTCTGATCCATTGTTGGAGCATTCCAGTCTAATGTTCCCAAATTCTGATCCATTGTTGGTACATACCAGTCTAATGTTCTCAGATTATGATCTCTCTTCCCCTTCTCCATCTGATGCTGCTGATCCCTGCCAGTGCTGATGGTGATGCTCCCGCTGTTACTACAGGATTACACACTGAACAGAGCTCATGTATCATTAAAAGATGGGAACTCTCCACTGGGAGAATTAGAATCCATGGAGACTGACATTAATCGCAGTCACAGAAAAAAACAGGTTTAGTTAACCCCTTCCTTACATAACATTTCTTATTCATAATAAAAGGGAATATTTACTGAGTCTCGATGGAATGGATAGGATTACTGACGGACGGACTATAAATCTTTCAATTTTTTTTAAAAACTGGAACCAGGCTAGCCACCATGAACCCTGACGAGATATGTGTTCAGCATGAAGCACTGTGCAGACCAGGCTAGAGCACCGCTGAACACCACCCTGCAATCAGTCCAGAGTGGAACACTGAGCAGACCTCAGCAGTGCATTGATCTATAAACCCAGATGAGACATGTGTTCAGCAGGGAGCACTATGCAAACCGGACTAGTGTACTGAGCAATACAACCCTCAATCTATCCGGAGTGGAAAGGTATGCTGACCACAGCAGTGCATTGATCTATAAACCCAGGTGAGATACGTGACCAGGGCGTGGAACTGTGTCCACTATCACAGTACATTTCTCGTAACACTTTGTTGGATCAGTGGGGAAACTTGCAGTCCGTGCTGGAAGTGAAATGATGTGCAGCGCCCATCCATTTACAGCTCCATATCTCCATTTTGCCATGACACAGGGGTGCTGTGGGTTTGAAAATCACTTCGAGAGAGAGATGGTGGGGGAATCACTTCAAGTATCAACAAATGGGAGGGATTTGGGGTATAGACAGCGAGAGGGAGATTGAGAGACAATGTCAAGGAAGGATGTGTTCCAAGGTTCCAGAATGCTGAAATGAAGAAATTTTGACGGTATTCTGCAACATGAGCCAGTGTTTCCAGGAATGCTATTGAACAGGATATTGGTGTGAGGTCAGATGATGGAGAGTATTGAATGAACATTTGCTCTGCAGTTTTGTAACTGGAAGTAGGGTCAGCACAAACTTCGACTCAATCGATTGAATCCAACAATAATTTATTTCAGTAACATTTTCACTGAGTATGACAGAGGGATTGTCCGCACGCGGCTGAGCTAGTTTCCTGATGCCACCTTATCGAACTCATCTCATTAACTATCCACCCCACCCCATGGTATCCCTCTCATTCAATGTCAGCCCTATTCTCTCACCCACCATGGCTGGAGGTACTCACCATCAAGGAGAAAGTGAGGACTGCAGATGCTGGAGATCAGAGCTGAAAATATGTTTCTGGAAAAGCGCAGCAGGTCAGGCAGCATCCAAAGAGCAGGGGAATCGGCGTTTCGGGCATACGTACTCACCATCACCCGCATGACCCCAGATATTCCGTGATCTCTGGCACTGGTGCTATCTTTAAAAGGCCAATGGGCACATGTTTGTGCTGGCTCAGTTTGGAGCTTCCCTTGCACTGTTTACCCCGAGCATGGCAGATAAGGGGAAATTACACCACGATTTGTCAACAGAGACACGGAAGTCCTGGTAAATGGGCTAGTACAGATGGTGCCATTCTCTTCCCAGTGGAGTCCACACCACTAGACCTACCGTGCATGGTCTGAGCTCACCACCCAGCTCAGTGCAGTATCTGAAGAAACGACCAGCAATACAGGACAAGCATCAATAACCTTCCCTGCTCTGTCAGGATAAGGGTCACTGTATTCTCTCTGCTCCCTCACACTCACAGTATATCTGTCATAGCAACTTCCCCCGAACAAAGCTCATGCTCCACCACTCTCAGTGCAGCATGCAGCACCTTTCCTCTCTCTCTCTATCTCTTTCTCTCTCTCCACCCCGCAACTCCACCTCACCCCCTCCACTAATGACACTGCATGGATAAAACATTGTATACTGAATCCCTCCGGACACCTCACCACGTCATCCCTCCCCACCTGCCCAGGCACTAACAGCAGGGCCACCCAATCCCACCCTTACTCCAACCCTCCCTTTCTCCCATTCCAGGAGATACAGCCTGGAATAGGACAGAAATGACCAAGCCTGGCAGTGGTGTCCCCGATATCCATCCCCGCACATCCCGCTCCCCTCCCCGCCACGTGAGGAGAATCCTTGTACAAGCCGGAGAGGACTTGGGCGCCTCGCATGGAGATTTTGAAACTTCCACGTCCCACCTACTGAGTAAGGAGCAATGCTCAGTGAAGGTCAATTTTCACTTTAAATCCACTGACAGTGCTGTTTTCCCCGGCACAACTTAGAAGCCCTGGCCCTCATGCCATTTCCCTCTTGTGTCGAGCTGGTACAAATGGAATCCCCTCCGTCTCGGTGGGCAGAAGGCTGGGCTCACAACACATCGTCTCCACCACCTCCCAAAAGAGCACTGGAGGCTGAATTTGATAAAAACTTTACGGAACAGAGCAAATGGGAATGTGGGATAGGTTTGAGGGGCTGAATGTTCTATGTATTACCTATTGGCTGTGCCTTGATTTTTTTTAATAAAAAGAGAAGCTGACTGTGAGGTTCATACATTTTTAAATTTAGATGTTCTACCATTTAAGATTGAGATAAGGATGTTCCTATCTCCTTAGGGTTGTGCTGTCTGTGGTATTCTCAACGCGAGGGAACACTGAAGACTGGGCCATAGTGTCATAGTCATAGAGATGTACAGCACGGAAACAGACCCTTCGGTCCAACTCATCCATGCCGACCAGATATCCCAACCCAATCTAGACCCACCTGCCATCATCTGGCGCATTTCCCTCCAAACCCCTGCTATTCATATAGCCATTCAGATGCGTTTTAAATGTTACAATTGTAGCAGATTCCATTACGTCCTCTGGAGCTCATTCTACACACGTACCTCCCTCTGCATGAAAAAAGAATGCTGTTTAGTTCTCTTTTACATCTTTCTCCTTTCACCTTATACCTCTGCCCTCTTGAACTGAACTCCCCCACCTAGGAAAAAGACATTATCTATTTATCCTATCCCATCCATGCCCCTCATGATTTTGTAAACGCCCATCAGAGCTCAGCCTTTGATGCTCCATGGGAAACAGCCCTAGCATATTTCACCTCTCACTATAGCTATAATCTTCCACCACTGGCAACATCCTTGTAAACCCTTTCAAGTTTCACAACATGCTCCTGATAGGAAGCAGACAGGACTGCACGCAATATTCCAACAGTGGCCTAACCAACGTCCTGTACAGCTGCAACATGACCTCCCAACTCCTGTATTCAGTACTCTGACCAATAAGGGAAAGCATACCAAACACCTTCTTCACTATCCTATCTACCTGCTACTCCACTTTCAAGGAGATATCAACCTGTGCTCCAATGTCTCTTTGTTCAGCAACACTCCCGAGTGTATAAGTCCTGCCAAGATTTTCTTTCCCCAAATGCAGCACCTCGCATTTATCTAAATAAAGCTTCATCTGCCACTTCTCAGATCATTGGCCCAACTCATCAAGATCTCATTGTTATCTGAGATAACCTTCTTAGTTGTGCATTACATCTCCAATTTGGATGTTAACTGCAAACTTAATAACTATACTTCGTATGCTCACATCCAAATCAGTTATGTAAATGACGAAAAGTAGTGGGTGGGGGGGGGGGAGTCATTGAAGATATTCAAGGCTCACCTTGACCTTTGTTGGAAAGGAGAGTCAGTGTTTCTTGGGAAAGGACAGGAAAGGGGTTTTCAGCCGCAAATAGAGCATCCATGATCTCTGTAAACTGAGGAGCTGTCAGCAGCTCCAATCCAATGTTGTTCTGTCACTGCACCCATTGAGGCTGTTACAGAGGGAGAGGAAGAACACATTCAGCCAGTCAGTATCACTGCAATGAGGTAGGAGGAACCCCATTCAGCCCTTCTAAGGAGATACACGGGAATAGAATGAAGGATTCATTCACAGTGCAATAGAGATATACATCAGGGAAACAGACCCTTTGGTCCAACTCATCCGTGCCAACCATGTCTTCATTTGCATAATTTCGCTCATATCCCTCTGAATCATTCCTTTCCATAAACCCATCTGGATGAATTTTAAATGCTGTAATTATATCAGCCCCCAACACTTCCTCTGGCAGCTCTTTCCACACGCACACCAAACACTGTGTGAACAAGTTGTCCCTTAGATTCCTTACTGATCTTGCCCCTCTCACCTTAAACCTATGCCCTGTAGTTCTGGACTCACTTATGCAAGGGAAAAGACCTTGCCTATTTGCCCTATCAATGCTCCTCATGGTTTTATAAACCTCTATTAGGTCACCTCTCAAAGTGAACAGTTTATTTTAATGTGTAGTGACTGCGGCAATTATTCAACACAGCAGCAACAACCAACATGAAATTAATGATGAAGATTATTGGTTGTGTTGTTAACGGGACACATGTTAATCAGGCTATAGGAAATCTCTCCCCCCCACCCCCCCCCACCCCCCTCAGTGTCTAAAGCTCAAAATTGAGCACATTACTGATATTCTAGAATTATTCTATTGCTGCATCAGAAAGACAGCATGTTTGACCGGATAGCGATCCCCGCAAATGTCAGTCCATATTCTGTGTTCATCTTTTAAACTCTCAGGTATCAGTAACATTTACAGTACGAACACCTGATTTTCTGACAACAAATGGCCGGAAGGAAGACCATTGAGATCAGAAACAACTCGACAACCAGCTACACAACATAGCAGGAGGCCATGCAACATTTCTAGGCTGCTACACAGTAACAGGGAATCCTGGTCAGTTACCAGGAAATACAGAATAGAGATAATTACTAATTTTCAGGTTGGAAAGCTGTCATTATTGAAATTCCTCAGGGATCAGTGTGAGTTTATCAACGGTTTACAATCTAGAATAATGATTTGAATGACAGGCTCAATGGATTGGAGCGCAATTTGCCCTCACACCAGGATAGTCATTTAATAAGATGTCAAGTGGAGATGCAGTGTCTGCAATGGGATACAGACAGGAGAGGATCGCGAGCAAACCCTCAGCAAAAAAAAAATGTACAATGTGGGTGATGGGAAGTTTGTGTTATGGACGAAGCATGAAGCAACAGGAAATTGTATAAATGGAGGCAGAATGCAGAACTCGGTGGTACAAAGGGATTCCAGTCGAGGATTCAATGGAATCGCCCCACTACCTGAAGTAAAGGGAAGTCAGCTAAATCCACCTGTTCCAGGAAGAAATCCCATTGCCAGCAGCTTGTAAGAGCAGAATAGCGATATAAGCTGAATGATATTTGTAACAATCACTCATGTTTCGTTTCGTCATGAGTTCAATTAATATTTGGGCACAGTTCTTTCAAGTTAACGTTCTGCAGAGATTACATTTTTCACCAAACCTGTCATCAAACCTGTGCATGTGTCAGTGTTTTTAGAGAGGGAAACATCGACGCACAGATTTGCAATATTCAAACCGTTTGTCATTCATCTTTCCATCGTAGTATGAGTAATTTTGTTTCGGTCATAAATTTGTTAATTTTAGCAGATTAAAGAATCCTGCCTGACTTGTTACTAACCCTCACACTCTCTGAGAACTATATTGTTGGCATCTCACTAACCCTGTAACATTAACATTTGCAGTGAGCAGCGGAAGTGTGGGTTGAGGAAGGAGAATAATGTGGTGGCCATGCTGTTGGAGAGCATTGAGAGGATCAGGATTTACATGTATTTGCAAATGTAACAGCTGATGAAGGATAGTCGACATGGCTTTGTACATGGGAAATCATTTCTAACAAAGGTAATTCCATTTTGTGAAGGGGTGACAATGAAGATTGGTGATGGCAGTGTGGTAGACGCTGTCCATATAGACTTCAGCAAGGCATTCGACAGGAGTCCGCATGGCAGACACGTTAGTAAGGTTAGGTCAAAATAGATCCAAGATAAGCTAGCCAAATGACGACAAAATTAGAGGGTGCTAGAAGACTGCTTTTCAGGCAGGAGGCATACGACCAGTGATGTGCCACAAGGAGCAGTGCTGAATCCACTGTTTTTCATTATTTATATAAATGATTTGAATGTGAATATTTGCCTGTTTATTATGTTGACAGATGACATTAAAATTGGAGGTGCAGTGGCCAGCAAGGTTTACCTCAGAGTACAATGGGACTTCGATCAGATGGGCCAATGGACCAAGGAGTGACAGATGGAGTTAAATTTAGATAAATGTGAATTGTTGCATTTTGGTAAGGTAAAGCAGGGCAGGACATATACAATTAATGGTGAGGCCCTGGGGAATGTTGTCAAACAAAAATGTGCAGGCTCATAGATCCTTGAAACTGGAGTCGCAGGTAGACAGGGTGGTGAAGGTGGGGATTGTTATGCTTGCCATTAATGATCAGCACATTGAGAATGTGAGCTGGGAGATCATGTTGCGACTGGGCAGGATGTTGGGGATGCCAGATTGAGGATACTGTTTAATTAAGTTCGCTCTGCTACAGGTAGGATCCTGTTTAACTTGAGAGAGTGCAGAAACGATTCACGAGGATATTGCCGGACATGGAGTGATGAGCTACAGGGAGAGGTTGGACATACTGGGGTTTGTTTACTCTGGAGCATCGGAGGCTGAGACGTGACATTATAGAGGTTCATAAAATCATGAAGAAAATGGATAATCTGAATAGCCTAGGTCTTTTTTCCAGGATAGGGGAGATCAAAACTATCGGACAATGGCTAAAGGTGAAAGGAGAAAGATAGGAAAGGGACAATATTTTCATGCAGATTATGGTTTGTGTATGGAATGACCTCTCACAGAAAGTGACAGTTACAACATTTAATAGGCATCTGGATATGCATATTAATAGGAAGGATTTAGACGAATATGGGCCTAATGCTGGCAAATGGGACTAGATCAGATTGGGATGTCTGAGTTACGTGGACAGTTCTCCGTGCTTTATGACACTGGAAGAGAGATGAGGAGAAATTCTAAAAGGGCCTTTTGAGTAGGAAGTCTTTTCTCCAGAGGTATGTGGTGCCTCTTTGTTCACATTTATCAAAAGCTGAGTTAGTTAAATATTTGACAGAGAAGTGAGTCACAGATAATGGGATACAGACAGGAAAGTGGGTCTGAGACCACAACCTGATCAGCCACAATTTTAGTGCTTGGTGGAGAAGGTTCATAGTGTTTAACGATCTAACCCTGGTCCTGTTCTGATGTTCCATTCAGACCCTCCAACCGGATAGACAGGAACAGTTGGAGGGCACTTACTGCTATTGCTCCCCTGACTGTCTGGATTAGAGAATTCATGATATTTACTACCCTCTGTTTGAAAAAATCACTGCCTGCTCCTACACCATGACCTATCATGATGCGAGATAGTATACAAGGGCATACCAAAGAGCGACTGGGCCTGATATCAAGGCAGCATTTGATTGAAGATGACATCAAAGAGCCTGAGTAAAATTGCACTTCATCAGAATCCATTGCAAACTCTCCAGCGTTTGGAGTCATTCACAGCACAATAGAACATGTTTATCATCTCAGCCATGGAACGTCTCGTCAGGAAGTCCTCAGGGTAGCTTCCTCAGCCCAGGCAAACCTAGTTTGTCAGCAAGGAATCCTTGTTGTGTGGATACAGGCCATTCATCGCATTGAGTCCACATCAATCAGAAGTGGGGATATTTACTGTATGTTAAACGATATTCCGAAAGCTTCGTCATCCCTGACCTCCTGATGCAGTCTGTGTCCATGTGCAACAGGACTGAGACAACGCTCAAGCCTGTGCTGTTAAACTGTCGGAAACATTCATGAAACAGCGCTGCACATTTCCACAGTAAATGGAGGAGTTCACTCAGTACCTCAAACTGGCTTCACAGGTATATATGAAAGTCATTCAGCCCATCAAAACTATTGGACAAGAAGAGATGCAGCACATACAGTCTCTCCTGCCGTTAAACAGGAAGACAAGAAGTCTGCTCACGCCCACACATCACCTTCAGGGGCCAGAATGTGACCAATTAACACCTGGAGTCGCGAACAAAGGAACAGGAAGGGGTCATTCAGCTTCTCATGTCACTTACACAGGAAGAGTACTGTGTCAGAGATGCTCCAACGTAGCAAACAAATGGAGCAGGGGCTGCACAGATGGACTGTTCCATGGTATCCCTCGTGGCTTCATTACTCGTAGTACAGTCGTGTTATGCTAACATGGTTTTCTGGCAGTGGGACTGAAACGATTTTTTAAACCAGTTTAAAAGGCACCTTCCATCGTTGAGAGAGCAGACCTACATCCTATCTGAAAGTCAGAAGCTGTTGGAGAATATCTAATTGTTTCAGATTGAAGGTAATATGGCTGCTGACAGGATTGTGACAAATGCAACGTTGAGTGGAGGGTCACGCAAAAATTGTGTGTTACCGTGTTCAGAGTTCTTTCAGAGCCTGTACCTCTCTGTTAATAGAAATGAGGTCTCTGCACAGGCACGCAAGCTATTAGGAATCTAGCATCCTATGGAAGGTTTGGAATTTCCCACCCTATCAATGGCTGTTTGGGACATAATGAGTGTCCATCTATAACCATCAAGTTTCAACTTCGTATTCTCTCACAGTGCTACACGTTAAACACATACTTACTGCACTCTCTCCTGATAGTACCATCATGCCAGGGTTCAATGTGGTGAAACTCATTTGCACTGTCTCGGTGACGTGGAGATCATTATTTATAAAACAGACTCAGTTTGTACACGATATTCCAAATACTCTTTCAACAAAACACAACCATTGAGTTAGGTATATTTACTGTGGTACTTCAAGTATTTGCATGAAAGACCAGCTATCATTTTCAGTTATAATTGCTTCTGTCCCATCAGGATTCTCCTTAGTGACTTATAACCAAGGACATCGAAGTCCTTTTCAACAACAGCATTTCCCAACCTCTCACCATTTAATAAACTTAAATGAGAATCATTACATTTGTTGTTCCCATCCGAATTATGTTATATCTTGCTAATAGCTATTCCCCAAGCACTGATCCTTCTGATATCCCACAATCCTGCCTTCCAAAGAAAAACACTACTCTCTTCATTTTGCCTATTATCCAATTTTTGATCCATTCTGTGTGTTCCACCACTACCTACCCATAGACTCTAACATTCTCCACTCACCAGTATTCAACAGTATGAAACATTTTTCTGAAAATTCAAAAACTGCACGCCCACTTTTTGTCAATTGTCGATGTCACAGCAGACAATCTCCACAACTACAGCAGGTTTATCAAAAACCATTCCCCTTTCCTGAATCTAGACCGAATGTAAATATATCGTTATTTTCCAAGTGTCTAGTTGTCACATTCCTTATAAAAGGTTACAATGTTTTTTTTGTCACAGCTGACATCAAGCTATTTAGATTTCTGTATGCCCTCTCCGTCCTGTTTTAAATATTTCGGGGAACAATAACCGCTTTCCAGTCTGCAGGATCCCTCCAGAATCTAACCAGCTTTGAAGAGTAATCAGGAATTCTTTCAGTAGCTCTGTTGCCACCTCCTCAATACTCTAGGATATAGCTCATCAGATCCAGCAACACACCAAGCTTTAATTCTAATAGATTTTCAAAGGCGTATTCTTCATTAGTGTACAAAATCCCATGCAAGGACTGCACAAAATACTACATAGGACAAACAGGAAGACAGCTAACAACCGGCATCCATGAACACTAACTAGCCACGAAACGACACGACCAGTTATCCTTAGTAGCCGTACACTCAGATGACAAACAACATGAATTCGATAGGAACAACACCACTATTATAGGGCAAGCCAAACAGAGAACAGCCAGGGAATTCCTAGAGGCATGGCACTCATCCACAAATTCTATCAACAGACACATCGACCTAGACCCTATATACTGGCCACTGCAGCGGACAGCAACTGACAACCGGAAGCGGCAGATTCAAACCACTATAAATGCCGGAGGAATCAGCACAGAAGCGCTTCACAGGAGGCTCCCAAGCACTGAGGATGTCACCTAGAAAGGGGACGAAACGTTTGCAACAAAAACTCCCAGCTCGGCGAACAGAACCACAACATACTCTTCATTAATTCTAATTTCGTGCATCCCCTCATTTTTCACCAGGGCCCCTCTTCCCTAGTATTTCTGTAAGTTACTTTCTACACCTTCCTCCGTGGAGACAAAAACAATGTCTTCCTCTCAGCAGGCGGATGGCTTACGTCAGCTAGTGTTATATTGGAGGACTGCACTCCAGATATTTCACTCACTCGTGCCTGGAAATTTCCAGAATCGACCCAATACACTTCATGGTGACGTATATGTCACCCACTCTTACCTGGAAAGTTCCAGAATCATTCCAGTTCACTTCATGGTGAGTGTCAGCATAGTCCTTTCCCTGCTGTGAGTTTACAGGCTATATTGTAGGACGGGAAACAGCTCAGTGACCACCTCAGTTTTGAAAGAAGCTGGTTTCACATTTTACACTTGGGTTGGGCCCAGCTTAGACAAATGTCCCTGGAAATCCCTGGGAGGATCATGCAGTGCCCTGCCCCTTCCTGTGTACGGAGCTTCCCTTCTCTGTAGTTCGACTCCATTTCTTTACCATGGAGCCAGAACATTCTGTAAATGCAGTGCTCATATCTCGATCAGAGTGGGGTCACCTTGTCATTGGGTCGCTCTGAATGGACGCGGCAGCTGTAATGCAAACCCGCCAAAAGCGTCCACAGAAACTCCCTTTATTCTGTTATGACAGAAGAAGTCAAATCCCTACATTGGAGACATTGGAACGAGTGCAGAGGAGGTTTACCAGGATGTTGCCTGGCATGGTAGGAAGATCGTATGAGGAAAGGCTGAGGCACTTGGGGCTGTTCTCATTGGAGAAAAGGAAGTTTAGGGGAGATTTGATAGAGGTGTACAAGATGATTAGGAGTTTAGACAGGGTTGACAGTGAGAACCTTTTTCCTCTAATGGAGTCAGCTGTTACTAGGGGACACAGCTTTAAATTAAGGGGTGGTAGGTATAGGACAGATGTTAGGGGTAGGTTCTTTACTCAGCGGGTTGTGAGTTCATGGAATGCCCTGCCAGTAGCAGTGGTGGACTCTCCCTCTTTATGGTCATTTAACCGGGCATTGGATAAGCGTATGGAGGTTATTGGGCTAGTGTAGGTTAGGTAGGTTAACTGTCCTACAGTTACAGTTCCCTTCGTCAAAAAAAATCATTTGACAATGTAACTTTCCGTTTCTTTGTATCTGAGCAACTATAAGAGCAGCATCAGTATTGCCTGCAGAATCGATCATCACACTCAGAAGAGAAAGACAGATGGAATATAACTCAACGCAAACAGAGACACATCTAAATTGACATGATATTCAGGAATATGGGAAAAGGAGAAATTTTAGAATAAGCTCCTATTTTATTTTCCTTCTGGTTCATTATCATAGAACATAGAAAAATACAGCGCAGTACAGGCCCTTCGGTTCCATGCTGACTATCCTTGATCACATTATTCCTATCCAGATGTTCATAAATCCTATCACTTACAATTCTCTCTAAGACTTTGCCCACAACAGAAGTCAGACTCACTGGCCTATAGTTACTCGGGCTATCCCTACTCCCATTCTTGAACAAGGGGACAACATTCGCTATCCTACAGTCTTCTGGCATCCGTAGTCTCTATGTTTGCTTTACATTTCTTTTTGTCTTTCGCGCTGGACATTTCTACATCCACTCAACTAACCTCCCCCTCACTCATCCGACCATCCCTGATATAAATGATATTATTTCCCAGTTGCTTTCAGTTGTGATATAGGGTCACTAGGTTCTAAACTTCATCTGTTTTTCTCTTGACAGAGGCTGCCATATTTGCTGAGATTATCCAACATTTTCAGACGCTGGAGAATTTTATTTCGGATCTCCATCATCCACAGTTCCTTGGTTTATTTCACCTTCAATGCTGTCATTTCACAGGATGTCAGCATCACTGGTTCGGGCAGCATTTGCTATCCGTCACTAATTGCCGTTGACTGCGAGATCATTTGTCAAGACAATATGGAGCCAATCTTTTTTTGTCACACTTAGTTTCTTTGCCAAAGACTATCAGTGAAATAATAAAAGAAATCCTAATGGTTTATGGTTGTCGTTTGTAAAATGAGATTTCATTACAATTTTGCCATTCAAATTTAACTTCTGTCATCGGCTGTGGAAGGATTTGAAACAATGCATTTAAAGTCATAACTTGTGCCTTTGTATTACACGGCCAGTGAAATTATTACTCTGATATGAGGTCCCTATTATGAAATAGGTCGTGTGCCAAGAACAAGTTTGTGGTCAAAATATTTGTAACTGGAAGAGTGGTCAGAAAAGATGTGGAGCCATAAAATCAGAAGTTAACAAGGGGGCAGATGATGGCTAATTCAGCAACAGCATTGAGGCAGAGGTGGAGACTGGGGATATTATCGAGGTGGGTGTAGGCAGGTTTGGTGGCAGAGAGAATATAGAGACATAAAACTGTTCAGGGCAAACGGAAGACTCAAGGGTCGGAACAGTCTAGTTCCTTTTTAGATGTTTATGAGTGAGGAGTCTGAAATTGATGGAAATGAAGGGGAGTTTGTGACTGAAACTGAAGATAGCAGGTTATGTATTTGTTAAATATAAATAACAGAAATAACAATAACCTTCACAATCATTTATCGAATTGACAGAGATAGGCTTACCGGGAACACCAACAATAGCGGGGATGGGATAGTAACCTGCTTGAATACTCATCAATATGGCTCGTATCCGCAACTCTAAGCATGGCCAATCCTGAGAAAGATAATAAAGACCACCAGATAAACTCTTGTCTATTGTCGTAACATTCCAGTCTAATGTTCTCAGATTCTGAGTCATTGTTGTCACATTCCAGTCTGTTCTAAGATTCTCTTCCTTTCCCTCTCCCTGTAGCTGCTGAGCCCAATCATCTTGAGGATGACGTTGCCGCTGATATGATGGCATAACAGATTGAATGAAGTCCCTTACTAATAGAAGAGGGAAACCGTCTAATGACACAGTTAGGATCCAGGGAGACTGACATCAATCACAGTCACAAACAGCTCCAGTAAACCCTTTTCACTACAACCCTCAATACTTGATCTGGTTGGGACGTTGATATTGCTGACTATTGGACTAATAGCACGCCTCCAGTTGTAAAGTTAGAGTTGAGGTAGAGTGATGATGCTTTGTATTCACTAGCTCAATGATCCTTCTATGCTTTGGCAGGATGGGAATTGCTGGGGTCACAAGGCCTTCTCTGTCTGATCACCGGGCCTGCCGCATCCTTTCGTTTTATTTACTTATATTTAACTGTGACATTGTCTTACCATCACTTAACGGCTTAGGTGAGGTTAGGAATTTTTGAGAGGCTCCTACAGTGGCACAGACGGTGCATATACAGTCCGTTCCTTATGGCCCTTGCAGCTGCGGCCTGGTCCTGTGGAGTGATGGTCAAACTCTCACGGAACCAGGATTCTTAGTTTTACCTTTCACCAGTTATTGCTGGCGTCTCAGCAGGGTTGGAAGGGTGGAAATCTTTCCTGGCTGTTACACACTCTCTCTGAGATTTCTCTCGGTATTGGCTTTTGATGTTCTTTCCTCCTGGATTGGAGAACTGCATGTGAGACGATCTGTTTCCTGAATTTGTTTTTTGCTAAGTATATGTTCATGGGATGTCACTATATTGGAGCAGTTACTATAGAGTAGTTAAATAACCTAGAATTCTTTTAGGTTTTCCAAAAAAGAATTAAGTTATTTCAAGTTCCACTTGTTGTTGTATTTGAATAGATTGTGTTTTGCTTAAAGTCAAATATTTTGACAAAACGAATTCTCTCTGAAACACAGCACCTCACATTTACCTTTAAAATAAGAGAACGTTTGGGTCGAGACTACCTTCGTCGTGTGTTGGGAGGGATGGTCTGCTCGGGTCCATAGCAATAAGGAAAGATTTTCACATTTTAATTGGAGAATTACTTAATGGACAACATGTTGCAGAAATACGTGCTTTGACAGCGGAATGCACCGAGGTGGAGGAGGGATAGCTCTATAAGGAGGTATATTGCATACACAGTCCACCTCACAGATCCAGCTCAGACACGTGTAAGCCCAGATGATATATCTGCTCAGCATGGTGCACTGTGCAGACCAAGCTCAATACAATCCAGCAATCTGTCCAGGATGGAGCACTGTGCAGACCAGGCTCAGTATAACCCAGCAATCTGTTCAGGATGGAATACCGTACAGACGAAGGCTCAGTACAATCCAGCAATCTGTCCAGGATGAAATATTGTGCAGACCAGGCTCAGTACAAACCAGCAATCTGTCCAGTATGGAATATAGTGCAGACCAGGTTCAGTAAAACCCTGCATTCTATCCAGGATGGACCACTCTGCAGGTCTCACCGGTCCACTAGCTATCTGTCCAGCATAGGGAGCAGTGCAGTTCACACGGGTGCATTGATTCAGAAACCCGGACGAACCTTTCTGTCCATCATGGGGTGATATTCAACCCACACCAATATATTGCTCATTAAACGTGAACAAAGAACCTGTTCAGTATGAGGAGCTGTGCAGTGAAGAGCAGTGAATTGATCTGTAAACCTGAGCAGTTACCTTCCCCGCATGTAGAGCCGTGTACACCACCCCAGTACATTGCTCAGTAACACTGTGTTATATCCCTGCCCAGCGTGGGGAAAGTTGCAGCCCATGCTGAAAATGACAGGATGTGAAGCTCCCATCCATTTACAGCTCCATATCTCCATTATACCATGACAAGGGGGTGCTGTGGGTGTGAAAACCACTGCCAGAGAGTGATGGTGAGGGAATCAGTTTAAATTCCAACAAACAAAAGGATTTTGGGAAAACGAGAAAGGAAGGTTGAGAGACAATTTCATGGAAGATCACAGTTTTCAGAATGCTGAAATGAACATATTTCGACAGAATCCTGCAACGTGAGCCAGTATTCCAAGGAATGGTGAGTGAATGGGATATTGGTGTGAGTTCAGATGATGGATTTTTGGATGAACATTTGTTCTGCAGCTTTGTAACTGTGAGTGGGCACAGCAGAGTCTATGACTCATTAGGTTGAATGTAACAACAATTTATCTCAGTGACATTTTAATTGAGTGTGACAGAGGGATTGTCTGCACGAAGTCGAGCTAGTTTCCTGGTGCTATCTTATCGAACTCACCTCATTACCTACCCCCACCCCCCACCCCGACCCCATGGTGTCCCTTTCATTCAATACCAGCTCGATTCTCCCACCCAGCATGGCTGGAGGTAATAACCATCACCTGGATATCCCTGGTTATACCGTGATCTCTGGCCCTGGTACCACCTTTAAAAGGCCAATGAAAGCACACTTTCGAGCTTTCTCAGTTCCGAGCTGCCCTTGAAGGTTTACCCCGAGCATGACAGATAAAAGGCAATTGCACCACGGTTTGTCGACCAGGATATGTGAATGGGCTCGTACAGATGGTACCATTCTCTTATCAGAGGTGGCCACACTACCAGACCCTCCATACATGGTCTAAGGTCACCTCCCAGCACAGTGCAGTAACTGCGGTCTGAGGAAATATCCAGCAATACAGGACAAGCATCAATAACCTTCCCCGCTCTGTCAGGAAAAGGGTCACCATATTCTCTTTGCTCCCTCATACTCACTGTATATCTGTTATAGCACCTACCTCCAAACAAGGCCAATGCTCTACCACTCTCACTGCTGCATACCGCACCTTCCCCATCTCTCTTTCTCTTTCTCTCTCTCTCTCTCTCTCTCTTGCCTTTGCAATACCCCAACATGGCAATAGGATGTTCGAGAGAATGCCGATTTTGGAAGGTTCCAGATAATCTTTCAAAAAAATCCCATTTTCAGGAAAATGTCAATGCCCAAGGAATAGCGATGTATGTTTTTCAATACACAGACAATTCAAATCCATCATGAGGCCATTCAGCCCTTCGAACATGCTCCAGCATATAATGAGATCGCGGGTGGTCTGTTGGTTCTGTCAGCTCCATGTTACAGGAACATCCAGTCATTCAACTCCCTGGGTTTCTGTCACTGAGCAGATGACACTCAGGCACATTTACCCTGGTTTTCTTCAAGCGCCTGTTCGAGGGCATTTCTCCCACAGATGGACTCCCCTTTCAATACATTCCATCAGCTTTATACTTTTATGTAATAAAATATATGCATTTATTTTATGGTTATAGATATAAAATTTCAATTAATAATTCTGGTTATTTCACTTGTCTCATCTTATTGTTTTCAGCCAAAGACAGCTTCTAACCACTTGGCTAGTTATAAAATACAGTTTCTAGCAGAGAACGTTTTCATCCTTAGCCGTTATCTTGACCGTTACCTGAGTTGCACCTTTACCTTGTTATGAAAGTTCCTCTTCCCCTTTGTCTGTGGCTGTTTCTGGCTGTAGCAGTTACACGGTCTCCCACTCAGTTGGCCGGACGGCTCGTTTGTGATGCAGAGGGAGGCCAACCGCGCAGGTTCAATTCACCACACGAACAGAGGTTACCAGGAAGGGGATGGTCTCTCAACCTCACCCCATTTCCCGACGTGTGGTGACCCTCAGGACAACCACCACGCGTGGCCTCTCTCTAATGACAGAGCAGCCCCATGGTCCTTTGATACTTTATTCTACCATTGTTGCATTATAATTTTTTATCTATTTGATTTCATTTTGCATTATATTCCTGGATGTTCTGGAACAGTGTAATTTGTACCACTGTCAGAATTTCCCACACACTGCACATTCCTGCCCATTCCTCAATAATCCTTGACTTTGTTGTTATTTGTGAACCTTCTGTGTGCACTCAAAAATATTGAATATCTCTGCCCCCAATGCTCGGCGAAGAAGAGTGTTACAGACTCACAACACTGAGAAAACAAAAAAGTAACTCATCTGTGTGAAAGATTTTATTGTCTCCTTACCGGAGAAAGGATATAATTACATTGGAAGCAGTTGAGAGATGTTTCACTTGACGTATTCCAGGGATGAAGGACTTATATTATGGCGGCTTTAACAGGTCAGACATGGAGTGAGAGCTGATCATATATAAACATACAAAACCTTGAGGAGAGTGGATCAGGTAGATACCCGCTGTGTGTTTGTATTGTCAAAACTTGTTATCATTGTCATAGAACCATTACAGTGAGGAAGCAGGACATTCTGCGCATTGAATCCACACCTACCCACTGAACAGCATCCAACCCAGACCTGCCCCCATGTAACCCTATATTTCCCATTACTAACCCACCTAACCTACATATCTCTGGGCACTATAGCATGGCCAAACCACTCTAAGCCTAATATCTTTGGACTGTGAGGCGAAACTGGACCATCAGGAGGAAACCCACACAGACACAGGGAGAATGTTCAAACTCCACATAGAGGGTTGCCCAAGGTTGGAATTGAACCCAAACTCCTTGGTGATATGAGGCAGCAGTGTTAACCACAGATTCACCATGCTCCTCTGTTAGTTATATTAGTTACAAACGTCTATATTATATGATATCGAGGATGGCTTCGGCTGATTACCAATAGACAGGTGAAGCAGGGATAATGGCGCATGGAGAGAAAAGTGCAGATGGGACCGCAATGAGATGAGGCACGATCTTATTTACTGGTGGAGTAGTGTCAAAGGGCCGAATTGCCCACTCGTGCCTCTCAGCCCTGTGTTCTGATGTTCTATTCAGCCCTTCGGACCTGCTGCACAGGAGCAGATCGACACCACTCCAATGGTTAGGTGTAGTTTCGGAAATGCACTTGGAAAATCCAGGTTGGGTCTGGAAGTGACCCCTACCCTCAATCTCTGTTTCCAGGCTTCCCCTCTCTGTAACTTCTGCTCCAGATGGGAGTCATGTTACAGACCCAGATTCACTGTGAATACAGCCCCCATACCCCACCCAGGGTTAACTCAAACAAATCGTCTGCTCTCCCTGAGTGCAACATTGTACAACACGACTTTCAGGAAAATAATCAGTTAATTTCCAAAAGCATAACATGTGAAATTAATAAATGGGAACAGGAGTTTGCCATTCAGCTCCTCAAGCTAGTCCTGTCATTTAATATGAACATAGCTGATCTACTCCAGTGCTCAACTCCACTTTCGTGCCGACTCCTTGTATCCCTCCATACTTCTCTGCTTTAGGGAATTCCAGACATTCATTATCTTCTGAGAAAAGAAATCACTCTGCATCTCAAATTGACATCGATGCTCCATATTCGGTATCTGTGTCCTCAGTTCGAGAATCCCCTCAGGAGAGGAAACAATTTCTCAACATTTACCTCCTCAAGCCCCTTCTGTGTCTTGTATTTTTCAGCAGTATCACTCCTCATTCATTTAAACCGCAAAGAATAATCGCCTCACCATCTTCGAGGTTCTCAATAACTCAACCCTATCAGCCCAGGAAACCTCCTAATGAAATAACCTGGTTACTTGCTGCATCAGCATGCTGACTTCACGTTTCATGCACAGGAAGACTCCAATCCATTTGTACTGCTCCTTTTCTGGAAGTCCGCTCCATTAAATAGCAGCCTGCCTTTTGATTCTCAGTGTCATCCACAAACCCGGATGTATATCGCACTCAGCTCCCGCCATCAGGCTATCAGTATAGATTGTAAATAACTGATGTCATTGGATTGATATTTGTGTACTCCAGCAGATATATCTTTACCATGAAGATCCATTAATCCTTACTCCGATTTCTATGTGTTAATCAATCATCATCTCATGTTAATACATTATCCGTCGTCCTACGAGCTTCTGTCTTGTGTAAGCACTTTTATTTTGTAATACCTTGTGGAAAATCTCTGGAAAGCCTGGATCTCTGGATCCCTTGTATCAAGTCCGCTTGTTACATTCTCAGGCATCTCCAGAAGTACTTTGCATAATTTTACAGGGCAAAATATAATTTCCGTTTCACAAACCCGCACTGACTCTGTGTGAACTTTTCTAAATGTCCATGCTGACCAGGATTTCCAAATTAAGCTCGTGCCCCCTCCTTTCATTTGGCCCATAGGCCTCTAAATGTTTCCCATTCATATGTTTGTCCAAATGAGTTTTAAATGTTTTAGCTGTACATGCATCTACCACTCATACTCTGCCAGCTCATTCCATATCCACACCGCCCTCTGTGTAAACATGTTGCCCCTTCGTTCCTTCAAATCTTCCCTCCTTTATCTTAAACCTAAGCCAACTATGGCTGAACTCCCCCATACCGCTGGAAAGATCTTGGCTATTCACCCTATCCATAATCTCTCATGATTTTATAAACTTCTACAATGTCACCCCACAACCTCCTACACTCCAAATGATACTAATTTCAAGAACAAACATTTAATGATCAGCACTGCAAATTTGAAACAATATTAAACATGACAGGTAAACACTACTCAGCCCAAACTTCGCATGGTGATTTAGTTTTCTCCATATTACAATACTAAGGCAGCATGAATAGTTTACTAGTTCCAATAAGAAGTCAAGCAACTGAATTCCTTTGTCTACAGGGGTGACGTACTCGACAGTGAAAACGTATCTATGGCCAAATCTATATAATGCCACATAGTCAACATTCTCTCGCCTGGCCTTCCTATGACCTTGTGTGGTTGTGTCTTCTTTATCTTGCACTCAATAGAGAGAACCCCTTTCCCCATTCATACTTTAATTTAAACCCATTTTACATCATCCACTCGTTCACCAGTGTTAAAAGCCCGTTTATCTTTGCCACATCCTCCTTTCCCTATCAACCATCCCCCACCTCTGACAAGGGATTAAAAATCCCAGTTTCCAATCCTTTTCAGTTCTGAAGAAGTGTCACACTGGGCTTGAAATGCCATCGCTGTTTATCTGTCTCTGCAGACTCTGACAGACATAATGTGTTTCTCCAGAAATGAATAGGCACAGAACAAATTTTCACTAAAACAAATAACTATTAATACTGGAAATAAAAAAATACAAACAATCCTGGAGAAACTGGGCGGTTTTTAAATGGTCACTGGACCTCAAAGTTTAACTCTGCATTCATTCCAGAAGATGCTGCAACATTTTCAGTAATTTCTTCAGCAATTTCTGTTTTTGGACAATTTCCAAAGAAGGATGTCAAAGATGCTCAAACATCCAGTCCAGCATGGAGAGCCATACACTGGGAACTGAACAATAATGCATAGTGCACAAGTTCTTTGACTCTGAAACTGCATAATACTGACATCACTGACACTACAGAGCATTTAATCATGGTCAGGGAGAAAAACAGAGGGAAACATGTTAACTTCAAATACAGAAGTTGACGTCGTGGAAAGGAAACGATTTAGATTATTACCTTAAATGGATTGAGTTAAAGTAACAAATTGGAGGTGTGACACCAGGGAGATACCCTCAGCAGAATGAGAATATGAAAATGGAAGTGTTACCGCATCAGAAACCAGGTTAGGTCACTGAATACAAGGCTGATGCCAAAATTGGATTCATGTGCAGCTAAATCTGTTGACAACGCATTAAAGCTACCACACTTGACTGGTTGCATTCCAAACAGCAGAAATAATTTCTGATGGAGAGGGGGAAGTGGTCCCAAGACTAACAGATCGTATCTAAGCTCTGTTGTCCTGCTAAATCCAAGTATAAATGTCGATGAACTACTTAACAATGTACTGGAGGAGAGGACTCCACAAATATCCTCATCATAAATATCGTAAGAACTCTGTACATCAGTGAAAAGAAATGTCAAGGATGTGGTGTCTGCACTATCCTTAGCCAGAGGTGTTAAGTGGATGATCCAACTCACACTCATCATGATGCCCACAGACGCACAGATGCCAGTCTTCAAGTAATTCTATTTGCTATATGTGACATGAAAAAAAAAACAGCTGGACTCTGTAGATACGACAAAGGTAATAGACCCTGACACCATTCCTGCAATAGGACTGAAGACTTGTGCTGCACAACAAGCCGTGTCCTCGGGGAAGCTGTTTCATTCCAGCTCCAACTCTGACATCTCCCTGGCAATATGGAAAATTACTCAGCTATGTCCAGTCCCCGCAGAGGAGAATAATTACACTCTGATCAATTACTACCTTGAAGTCCCATCAAATTGGTGGAAATTCTTTTTGACAGAGCTGTCAAGTAGCACCGAAATAATCAGGTCAGTGTAGTTTCCGATAGGTCCCGATGTGGAGATGGTGCTGTTGTGGAAATATCATTGGATTACGAATCCAGACCAGGCTAATGTTCTTGGCAGATGATGGAAGTTAAAAAATAATTAATAAAATATCGAGACCTCAAATCTGGTGTCAGTAACAGTGATCTTGTGTCCAATGTTGATTGTAAACATCGATCTTCTTCATCAATGTACTTTCAGGAAGTGAATCTCCCGTGCTTTCCTGGTCTGGCCTAAAAGTGACTCCAGACGCACAGACATGTGGTAACCTTTTTCAATGGTCTCTGAATCGGCCAAGTAAGACACTCAATTGTATCAAACTGCTCTGAGGACTGAAGGAATAAAATTGGACAGAACACCTGGCACCAGCCTCTTTATCAGAAAAGGGAATGGGAAACACTGTCCTGTCGACCCCAAAGAGGCCTCCTTCCTAACACCTGAGAGCTAGTGACAACATTTACAGAGCTTTCCCACAGACTGCACAGAAACATGGGGAAAGGAGTCCGTCATTCAATGCATTGAGCTTTCCCCATTCTAGTTCATAGCCGAAGATCTCCTCAATGCAGTTTTCTCTATACAATGTTCATATCCCATAATATGGTTAAGCATTGTGAAATATAAAACGAGAACTGATGTAGTGCTTTCGGCCCATCAAGATTGCTCCTCTATTCAATATACACGCGGTTCTTTGATAACGCTTGTGTATTAAATACGATTTGACTGTTTGCTATAAAACGAACTATCATCCCTGCTTCAAATCTGTCTCACACTGTCAGAGTTAGATATATTTCAATGGTATCTCCACTCATTTTTCTAATCTCCATGAAATGCAGGCCCAGTCACCCCAAAACTCTGGTCCCAAAACAAGCCTGTCATCCCAGAGATCGGTCTGGTCATCCTCCATTGCTCTCCCTCAATGTCAGGTTTGTCCTTTACTAGGCAAGGAGACCAAAACTGCAAACACTATAGCACAATGTTCGAGATGGGGTCCCACTAAGGCCCTGTACAGCTGCAGTAAATGATCCTCACTCCTGTATTCAAATCCCCCTCAAATGAAGGTGAATACACCATTTCTCTGCCTACCTGCTTTCTGCTCCTGCAATATTACTTTCACTGACTGGTGTACAGGGAGATACAGATCGTTTTCAATGTTATAACTCCCCACTTGCTGGGTCTACATACACTGGTTAGCGTGCCAATGCCATTCCCAGTGTTTACTTCTGGCTTCAGAACTCACTGCCCGACATGGACTCGGAGGGCTGCGCGGAAATAAAACAAAAATGCAGCTTAAGTACATTTAGAGAGCAACATTTTTTCAAACACTCCCTTTTCAAATGATAGGCTGTCATTCTATTGTTCCGATCAAAGTACACAACATCTCATCTTTGCCATTGCTGTCCATCTACCACGTATTTGCCCAGTCTCTCCACTTATCTCAATCACCTCGGAGTCTTTTGTACATCCTCCTCATCCACTCAAAATTTGACAGCGTTTCGTCGAGTCAGCAGCCTTGGCAATATTGCATTTTAGCCACTCAACCAAAGATATGATGTGTATTGGGAATAACTGGATGTCAAATCTCGATCCTTGTTATATCCTCTAAGCCTTCCATTTTAAAACAATTGGTTTTATTCTTACTCACTGTTTCCTGCCAGGTCTCCCATTCTAACACCATCACCATATATTAGACCCAGTCTCACAGGATTCGAATTTGCACAAAAAGTCTAGGGGCTTTATCAAGAATCTTTCTGAGATTCCAATCGTATTACATTAATACCTTCCCCATAAGTTTGCTAAAAGCCATTTTCCCAAATAAGATTCCTATTTCATAAATCTCTGTTGACTTTGTCTATGCCCATTAATTTCAGTCCAATATTTTTCTCTAAATCTGTTTAGTTGCTAATTTAGTTGCTATTCCCTTTTTCTCATCAGAATAAAGTTCTATTGCTATTTCCCTGTTCTCAATTATCTGGTATCAGACTGTAAGAACGCTGCACCATGTTTCCCTTAATTTTGCCATTGACGTATTTTCAGAAGATATCACAAGTTGACTCTGATATACTTTGATAAGATATCCTTCAGAAACCCATCAATTCCTATCATAAGCTACTCAATGATTGACCTTCCACATGTATACAATCACAGAAGCACAGTCATGCCCCATCAGAAATACAGCACGGTCTACATTAGTCCCAATTTCCGGCACAAGAACCAGTAGCTGTGAATCTTATGGCATTTCAACTGCACAACCATGTATTTTCTAACGGTTTTGAGGTTACCATGACAACTCCCCTCTCAAGAAGTGCATTCCACACCACAACACAATCTGGGTGAAAAACAGTCCTCAAGTCCTCAGTTAAACCTCAAACCCTTCACTTTGACAGTGTGGCCCTTTGACTAAAAGGAATAGCAGTCTATCCACCCTGTCCATGTCACTCATAATCTTATCCTTCTGATTCACGGACCACTCAGCCTTCTCTGCTCCAAAGTAAATAAGGAAAAAGTTAGGACTGCAGATGCTGGAGTAACAGAAATGAAGAATGTGGTGCTGGAAAAAAACACAGCAGGCCAGGAAGCATCGTAGGAGCAGGAGAATCGACGTTTCGGGCATAAGCCCCATTTCTGAATTTTCTAAATTTCACTGTGACCCACCTCTCATTCTTTGACACTCTAGAGAACACAGGCCGAGTTTCCTCAACAGGCAATCTCACCATCTGAGGGATTAATCTGGAGAATGTCCATTGCACACCCTCCGTGGTCAGTATATCCTTTATGAGATTCTGCACCAAAACTATGCACTATACTCCAGGTACAATCCCACCAACACGCTGTGAAACTGCTTCAACATGTTCTGACTCTCTTAAATGAAGGCGAACCAAACTTTAACTTTCACTTAGATTATATTCCGTCCAAATACCCTTCACATTCTTTGCATTTACGAACTTATCAAGATCTTATAGAAACCCTTCCTTCCGAAAATCCAATATATGCCAATTCTACTGTTTTCCCCATTATCTATGCTGTAAGAAACAACCTTCAAACAATTCCGAAGTATATCTAGTATGATTTCTCTATCAGA